>NC_056729.1:756845655-756867387 GCF_019279795.1 Protopterus annectens | reverse complement strand
TTTTTTAATTTTATTTTATTTTAAAAACAAATTAAATTTTTTCCTTGGTAAATTTTAAAGAAGCCTTTTTTTTTTTTCCAAAGGCCCCCCCTCTACTGGAAAAGGACATGTGTCCAGTTGGACTTTCCTGATAAACAAATGTAAAATACAATACATTATTTTATTTTAATAAAATAAAGTAAAGAAATAAATTGCAGGAGATTTACTAAAGACATCATCAACAAACAATTAAAGTCTCAGTGTCAGTTATATGCTCAGAACCATCTCTTAATACAAAACTTTGAAACATCATCCAAACCATAGCCTCATAAGTGTTTAACCAAGTCCTGTTTGTTATCCAGTACACTAAAAGCCAACTTGATTTCCTAGGCAATCCTGTATTCTTTAACTAATTTTATGAAATATTTCTTAAAGTTGCTATAAAGAGACCTATTTTTCACAGGTAGATAACCCCTAAAGTATCTAAACATTTTTTTTACTTCTAATTCAAACTTTTTATTCCACCAAGGAGATTTAAAATGCTTTCTTCCTGCCAAAGTACCTTTTGGAACAAAATAGTCAATCAAATTATTTATGTAACAATAAATATTATCCAAATTTTCGCATATAGTTTTATCTTTCATCTCATAATCTAAATTCCATTGTAAGACTTGTAAGGGGTCTGAATGAAGAGATGATACATAATTAAGCAAAGGGGAGTAGTATTGCTGGAACTGAATTCATCCTCAATTCTTTGTGAGTACTTTTATGAGGTAGACCCTGTTTTTCACAAAATCTCACCAAGACGAAACTGATATATAGATTGTATTTTATGCAGCATATATCTTGGACAGAACTAAGTTAAAAACTAAAAAAGATAGCTAGGTACACAAGACCTAGGATAAAAAAAAAGCTCAATCCTGGTACATGGACTGGTGCCAGGACTGAAAAAAATGTCAGTGTAGAATCCTCAAGGCATGGAAACATTCCTACAATGGGCCTATGCCAGGCCTGGGGGAGGATGCCCCCCCCCCCCCATTGTAGAAGAAAGTATTAGTCCACAGAAATCACAAAAAACTGATAAGCCAAAAAAGAGCCATAAAGACAATAGAGGAGACTATTGAGGATAAGAAAGAAATTATGTATTGTTAATATTATGCAACAAGCCCAGAATATCCAAACAGAAGTAAGAGAGAAATTAGAGGAAAGAAAAATAATTGCACAAGAAAAACTGTCAGAAGCTTCAAATAAAAACGTGTATTCATTAATGCAACAGATTTATGAAAAAACATTATATAGACCAAGAAACCTTGGGCCATTTTGAAAAAGAAGTCACTGAGGAAGTTCAAAAATATAAAGAACAAAATCTAGATATTTTTTAAAGGTATAAAAAAGAAATATGGGCATGGGAAAGAAAGAGAGATCTGATATGGTGCAATATTTATGCGAAGGTAAAAGCCAAATTAATTGATACAAAAAAGCAGCCCCAAAGATATTCACAAAGAAATGCAGGCAAAGGCATCCAGATATGGAAAATTTCATAATGCAAAAAAAAAAAAAGATCACAAAGAGGGAATGTAGAAGAGAATATTAGTAAGGTAAAAGTTAAAAAAATAAAAGATGAAGTTGTGGAATACCTGTGAAGTGAAGGATTTAGTGTAGAAATTTTAAAGCAGGTTATATCACAGCATAATGGAACAAGTGGGTCTATATCACATAGTCAAAGTTTAATAACTTCGAGCATAGAATGTTTGAACCATCCTGTTCGAAGTCAAAAAACCTTCGACTATGGGTAAAAAACAAAAAAAAGAAAAGAAAACAAAATAAACTGTTGTAAGCAGGGGGCAAGCCCCTCTGCACCCCCCACGTGGGGGGGCTGTGCCCACCACACCCCCGCTACTTAAATATACCAACTCTGACATCGCATCACATTGAACAAAACAGAAACCTCCCCTTATGGAGATTTCCGTTGAAATACTCGAACTTCTGCAAATTTTAACTTATGGTCTCGACCATATGAGGTTTGAACTTGCAGAAGTTCGACTATCTGATAAGAAACTGGAACAAGTCCCCCGAGTAAAGAGAAACAGGAGGAGCAGGCAACATCTGAAGAAGAAATATAGACATGGGAACGAAAAAGAGATTTAAAAAAGTGATTTAATGTGGTGCAATATTTATGCAAAGGAAAAAACAAAACTAATCAATTCAAAAATAGCAGTACCAAAGATATTTCAAGAGAAATACAGGCAAAGGCACTGGGATATGAAACATTTTGCAATACAAAAAATAAGAAAAGAAAGAGGAAAGTAGAAAAGAGGATTAGTAATGGAAAAGTTAAAGAAATAGAAACTGAAGTTATGGATTACCTACAAAGTGGAGGATTTAGTGTAGAAAATCTAACTCTGATAACATCACAGCAGGACAGAGCAAAGGATCCCCAAATTAAGGAAAAAACAGTGGAGTGGGAAACATCTGATGAGTTACCATATGAAGATATTCTGGAGCCTGCTATAGGAAACCAGTACAAGAATTCTGCTAGAGTTGCACAGCAAGGGAAGGAACAGGAAACTGGCAACTGTGATGCAGTCAGTGTTGTGGACTGATAAGCTAGTAAGTTCCTATATGAAAGAGCAACTGATGACACAGTATGAAACTGAAGAGAATGTGGCACAGGAAGATGCTCTGGAACTTTCTACAGAATGGTCGCAGGAAATGAAGAACAAAGAATGTTCCCTCAGATTAGAAGAAAATGATCTAAGAGAAGAGTTGAGTGATTTAATAGCGATGGACAGACATATAAGATCATTGAAAGAAACACATTGCAGAAAGTCAATAAAACCCAAGAAGTAAGAAGTCTAATAAAATAAATGAATACTCTAATTAGGACTGTTCATAGAGATTAATGCAACATAATGAGGATATATTACTGTGCAGCTAAATTAATAACAGATAAAGTCTTGCCACAAAAAACACAGGTCAGTAAGGAAAAGGAATGGGAGAAATCAAATGCCATCATGGAAGCATCAAATAGAGAAAACTATAAAACAATTAAGACAAGAAGTGTCACTGTTAGAAGAGTATAGAAGAGGGAATAGATCAATAAAAACACTCAGACAGATGTGATAAAAGCAATGAGCAGTATAAGAACAGATCAGGATCTATCATGCACTATAGTAAATACACTAAAAATATCAGCAAAGTCAGAAAAACTCAGAAGATATGTAGAAAAATATAAAGGAAAAGTACAAAATAAGCAATTTATTAATGACCCAAAAAGGTTTTATAGAGAATTGGGAAACAAGGCAAAAGGAATTGAAACATCAACAAAAAAAGGAGAAAAAGGTACATTTTGAAGAAATATCTATGAAGATCATGTGAAACATAACAAAGATGTTAAATGGACAGAAGAAGCAAAAGAAAGAATAAGAAGTTTAAATGTACAAGACATGAAATGGGATGAAGTAACTGCCAGAGAGAATGAAACAGAGTTAAGAAAAGCTTCTAATTGGAAACCCCCAGTGCCTAACTTCTAGCTAAAGTATTAACATCTTTACATGAAGATTTAGCCATGAGTAAGAACTATTTATATGCACACCTGAACAGACACCAACCTGGATAACAACAGGAAAAACAATACTCTTACTTAAGAGCAAACCTGCAAGCTATCCTAAAAACTATAGAACAATAACTTTCCTTCATACAATGTATAAACTATACATTGGAAATGATGCTGACAGAATTTATGGTCATTAAAAAAAAACTCATTCATAGCCATAGAACAAAAGGGTAACAAAAGAAAGACATATGAAAAAAGGACCATTTGTTGTTAAATAAAGTCATATTGGAGAACTGTAAAAAGGGGAAGAATCTAAGTATGACAGTGATAGAATGCAAAAAAAATTTGACAGTATCTCACATTCATGGATAAAAAAGTGCTTAAAAAGTATAAGATACACCCTACACTGATCAATTACATTACAACTACCGTAAAACAGTAGCAAACCACTTTGCAGTTAAGCCATGATAAAGGACACATTATTATTCCAGGGATAAAAATTCAAAGGGGAATAGTCCTTGGTGACTCCTTGTCACCGCTGCTTTTTTGTCTTGTCCTTAACTCATTAAATTGTCTACTTAACAGATCATGTCATTGCTACAATTTGGCCTCCAGAAAACAACAAAGTTTAAAGACTTCTCATCTTTTTTTGTGGATGATTTAAAACCGTATAGTTCATCAGATGAGAAACTGAAAGCATAACTGCAAGTGGTCAAAACATTTTCAGATGATATAAGAATATCATTTGGTTTTTATGAATGTGCAAAAGCAACCTTTAAAGCAGGAAAGTTGCAGCACCAAATAAATATCAGTCTTAGACAGGAATGTGATATACAAGATTTTGAGCAAGAGGGAGTGTATAAATATTTAGGAACCGATGGAGGATCAATAATAAAGCATGAACAAATGCAAGTAAAACTTAGTAAGGAATATTTTAGAAGACTAAAATTAATACTGAACGCAGGGCTGACATCTAGGAACAGAGTCCAAGCTATTAACCAATTTGCTCTTCTAGCTCTTACAATTTTGGGGTGATTGATTGGTCCCAAAAGGTATTGGATAGGCAGAACAGGAAAACAAGAAGAATGCTTCATGCTTATCAAATGATTTTTAAAAATCACTGTATACCAAGACTGCATATTCCCCATTCTGAAGGAGGTATGGTCCTCCACAAAATCGATTACATGTGTAGATCTGCAATTGTAGGACTGCATACATATCTGCTGATGTCGCAAGACCCAAATGTGGAGAAAGCTTTAAAACATGAGGAGAATAAATCTAACATGATTCCCTCCTTAGTCTAGCAGAAGCATATCAGCATTAAGTGGGAATGGAAATCAAACCAGAAGTAGATAAAAATCAGGCAAAATACTGAATGTGCCAAAAAGCATAAGAAAGAATATGAGGTGAAGGATCAGATAAGAAGGCAAGAAATGTGGAGAGCATAAATATAGTTGCAGGTACAGAAAACTCCTTGAACAGCCTCATGTTGATCAGGATCAAATGCAGGAATGTTTAAGGAAAGGTGAATTTGAACTAAAGGATGAAAGGGTAATGAACATGTGGGAGAAACAGACAAATGTAGGTTTTGTAAAACATAATTGGAAACAGTTGCATATCTTGTTACTGGTTGTGATATACTAATGGCAGAAAGACTGTATAATGAAAGGTATAATAATGTGGCAAAACTGTTGCATTGGAGATTGTGCAAACATTATACTACTGAAGTAGCTGAAAAACACTGGAAACATGAGCCACAAAGCATTATAGAAGATAAAGAAGTGTATTTCACATGGGATCACCTATTATCAACACTTTAAAAATAGATGGGAGAAAACCAGAAATAGTACTCCATAAAAAGAAGACAAAAGTAGCATTGATCATTGAAATTGCTGCATCCAGTGACTACAGTGTCTTATGTACAAAGGTTTTCAGTCATAAAATACAATGATTTGCAGGCAGAAACAAGGGAGATATGGAAAAAGAATACCTGGATATTTCCAATAGTAGTAGGTGCAATGGGTCTTACAAAAAAAAAAAGAATTTACAATCTTACTTATATATGTTAGCGATACATGTAACTTCATATGAATTACAGAAGGAGTCATTACTGGACAAACTACAGGTGCTGGGAAGCACACTTCTGGCTAACATCAGAGACTGGAACAATACTAATTTCATGAACTTTAATCATTCTTTGACTTAGAAATTGGGTCCATTCCTGCCATGATATTAGAAACCCAAAAGATTTGTTGAATTAAATACAAAAAGATTTCAGTTTTAATACCTACAAAATCTGTTGTGTAGAATTTTTAACCTGCATTCTTTCATTGACTATTGGTAAACTGAAATGACACATAAATGGTCTGAAGTCCCTAATTCTGGAAACCTTCTACAATATTTAGAGTTTAGTTTATAAGGGAGGCAGACTACACCCAGTACTTTATTTACCCTAGTATTTTCAGTTACAATCTATGAGTATCCCCATGAGATACTTTCACTTAAAATCTTGTTTTTCATTTTACTAGATGAAAGAGGTAATGACCAGTCAGTACTGGGAGCATTTAAATCACTGGTGATTTTGTCATAGTTCTTCTCAAAACAAGTAATTATTTGTTGATTTAACACAACATCTTGATCACTGGGTAAATTTGGTGAATGATAGTAGAGGGTTACATTATTAACCTTTGCAATGGCTAATTTCACAGAAATAAACTCCATCATTTCATTACATGAAACTAATACACTAGTAAATTTGGTAGAGATGCAAATGGATACTCTCCACCTTTATTTGACCTTAAGTATGATGTTCACAAAAACCTTGGATGGTTAATGGAGTATTAGTTCTACTAAACCAATTTTCACTTATAAAGAGAATATAAATAGAATATCAAAAGAACTGTTTACTGAAGGTATTTCCAAATCAGTTGATTTATTATTAATACTCTGTGCATTAAAAAAAAAACATCTTAAAGAGTTCCTTTTCCCACTAATATTAATCACGTCCTCCGCCCTAAAAATGTTTTATCAAATTTAGTCAAATTAGTATACAGCACATGAGTGACCCATGACCCAGAAGGCTCAAATGCAGCAAATCTTTAGCAAAACAAGCATGCTTGTTGGTAAAAATTGTCCCATAGGTAAACAGATTTCAAACAATACTTCAGTGATTCTTTTATTATATAGTTAATAAATTATGTAATTTTAAATGTATTTTGAGCTTAAATCTAGTTGCTAAAAAGATATCAAGAACAGTTTAAACCCATAGAATTAACTTAAATCAAATATATCACCCATGATTTTCTGAAAATTCTAGCCACCTCTTTGCTTTGTTTCCTTTCATCTTCTTCCTATCTACCCCACATCTTCTTCACCAAATTTTCTTCTGCTTTTCTGTACCACATGTACCTGAACCACCCCAATTTGTTCTCTTTGACCTTTTCTGCAATTGGAGCTATCTTGGCTTCTGCTCTTATTTCCTCGTTTCTTCATTTGTCCCACAGAATGAATCCTACCACCCATCTCAGACACTTCATCTCCATCACATTTAGTTTCTTCAACTGCTCTGCCTTTACTGCCTTGGTTTCTGTACCATACAGTAGTATTGGTTGTGACACTGTTTTGTATACCTTACTTTTCAGCTTTTTTGTCATTCTTCTGTAATATGCTGCACTTGACACTCTGTGCAAATTGGCTGCAGCCCCTGTGATTCTGGCTTTTCCCTCCTCATTCAGCCTTTCTTTTTCCTCAACCATAATTTTCTAATGCTATTTATTATATCTTCCAATTTACAGCTCTAAACCAAGACACTGTATTCTGTAGGGAGAATGTTCTTAACAACTCTTAACAATGGGTCTACTATAATTAGGTTTGTTTGTTTGTCACTGTAAAAAAGCTTGTACATAAATTACCATCAGACTCACATACATTTACCCTTCAAGTTGTATCATTGGTTAAGTTGATAGAATTACATCTGAGAGCCATCTTACATCTCCTCTTCATAACTATCTGATAGACATCTTTCTGATCATCCTCACACAAGGGGCATTTCTTATTTAAATTAACATCATCAGTATTATTAGATCCAACCTTGTGTACTTTGCTTTCATTTGAAAATACAATCATATCATCTTACACCTTACTTGGACAAAATGCTTTATCACTAAGTTTGGTGTCATACACTTGTCACCATTAGAGATACAGGGTTTAACAATAGAATCCTCAATTCCTATAGTCGAATTATTAGTATCTGACAAACAACAACCTGTAACATTAACCCCAAAATTAATAACATGCTTGCAACTTTTATTAATAGTTTGAGTTGCTTTATTATTTTAACAACTTAAATGTAGAAAAATCACAATTTAAATTATCATTCCTACTCCCACCACTTTCACTAGTCAGTTGTATTAAATGTCTTTTTGCAGATGGTGCTACCAGCTGTAAACTCTAATGAGATTGCTCAGTACATATTACAATTAATACATTTAACTAAATAGCCCCTAGAGACTAGATGATTTAAACAAAACTCATCCAGCAGATCCATTTAATTAACTAACAAAACAAATTAAAATGAATCTACTGAGCTACTACAATTGTAAATCACAAAGCATGAATACTTGGTGCTCCACAGTGTATGATGCAACCAACATCACAGGACACAAAAACATGTCTTTGTGTTGACACATGACCCTAGACACACCCGTTCTCTAGCATCTGCATATGAGCAGTTTTAGCATATTACACAGCCCCAGATAGGAAGAAATGCTTTATATCTTGTAAAACTTAATAAAACAGAAAGTTTAGCATTTTTTCTTCTGCGTCCTTAAAAGGATACCCAGGTAAGAGTCTACAGTATACTAAACACCTTCAAATCAATAATAAAATCTATGACATTACAAACGTCCAACTGTTACATTAAGTGATAACAGCTAAAGCCACTTTCATGTTATGTGTTTAAGCGCCACTATTATAAAACTGTGTAAGACAGCAGCAAATGCTTTGAAGGATATTAGGAATAACTTGTAGGTAAGATATCTCTACTACAAATTATGCAGCTAGCTTTACATAGCTGAGCCCAACACACAGTTATTCTCTCTTTTCCACTTATCCTACAATACCATGAATTTCTATTCCTTGCCTGCATTTTACTATTTCTTCAGATAATGTGTTCTGGGGTTCATTCACCTCTTTTCTCTTACTCACATGCTTTTGCGAGTTAGTCTTTGCTCACATTAGATATTAACCTAGCACTTTCCATTGAGATTTGAATTGACTTGATTTTTGCATTTCCTGAGTACTGCTAACCAGTGCTATGTTATCATATACACCTCAATAAACTGATGTCAGATGTTGAGGAGTTTATTTGTTTCCACAACAAAGGAAGATAGCCAGGACCATACCTTGCATTTATGATATTGCTCACAACCTGAAAGTGCTGGGAGTCACAGATTACACGCATATGATAATAAAGGCCACCTAGTGTTCACAGTATTATCTCAATAGGAATGGGTATAATTCCATCATCTGTTATATTGTGTGCAATATACAGGAGACCCCACACATGGATAAATCTTTTGTGAAGGTACCAATGGTTACTTCAGCAATATTGCTGGGGTGAAGACTGTTTTGATGAAGCAGTGGAATATTTTATTGACTAACCCTGAAATTAAATCAATAGCGGGCAACAAACCGACTTTTGTTTTTAAGAATCAAAAGTCGCTAAAGAGAAGATTATGTTATTGTAGAGTCTTAGATTCACATATATAATCGAGGGATGTTTTTGAACCCACCCATGTAACAAATGCAATTATTGCAAGTTTTTAGATACTTCAAATATGTTTTCTTATCCAGATACAGGAAGGGTGTTAACTTTTAGAGTAACAGCCACTTGTAATACCAGCCATAGAGTCTCTTTAGTCTACTGTGTAGTCTGTTCAGCCTTCTATTTAGTTAAGATGGATAGAATATTCTGAGACAGAATAAGAGAACATATCTATAACATCAATAATGGGATAGTACCAATGCACTTGCAAAACATATTATACAAAAGGGTACAGGCCATAGCTTTAAGTTTGTAGCCATTGACAATATAATACCTAATATAATGGGAGATATAAGAAATATAATTGAAACAAATAAGATGAAATGGATCAATAGCATAAGAGCGAACAAGGATAGTGGACTAAATGATAAAATATCCATTAAACCTGTATTACAAGAAAAATCTAGAAGTAGAAGTAGAAGACGAAAATTGAGATTGTCTACTATATACATATATCATGTATTTTTTAGCATATTTTATGTCTTTTTTTATATTTGTTCTTTAGTCACAATGTTTTTTATTGTTTTATGTATGAATCTCTTAGTATTGTAGCACTTTAAATACTGTCATGTGATGGTATAAAAGTCTTCGATTAGTTGTTTTATGTTTTTCAAAAGGGGAAAAGTTGAATGTATTCATTGTCTGATGAAGCAGTAGTGATTACTGCCAAAGTGCTTTCAATAAACTTGAGTTAGTTTGAATATTTTGGACTGTTTCATGCTGAATAGTTACGTATGCTTATAGCTGTTGCTGTGGTTTGGTTCACATTCCTACTTTTTGTTATAATATTTAAAGTATTTGAAATAATCTTGAAAGTGTTTAAAATGTTTGAAAAGTCTAAAATGTTCACATTTTTTCTCCACGTCCAACTTTTTTGCAGTAACTAAGACTTTTCAAAGTGTCCAAAGTGTCAGGAGTGTTTGAGGAATTTTTGCAGTGTTAAAGTAAATAAATTTTGGAGATGCTGTTGTTTACTTGAGCAAAATTACAAGTATCTATACTTATGTTTAAAAGAAATTTGCCGTTATGACACAGGGATTTTGCAGACCTGAACTGCTGGTGTTTGATAATAATATTGTTGACAAGTGGTGAGTCTTTGAGCAAGAATATGATAATTTCATACAGGCTACATTTTCTGATAAAAACACATGTACAAGAGCATTTATACTTTTCAATTTAGCTGGATCAGAGCTCATTGAGCAGGGATGCTCATTTGTGTATGCACCTGCCGTGCATGCAGGGGAGGTGAGAACCACCATATTGGGATACAGGCTGAAACACGGGAAGACACTGAGTGGTTAAAATATAAATTTAGAGAAATGTGTAACCCTCAAATGAACATTACAGTGGAAAGGCACAAATTTTACTAAAAACCCCCCAAAAACCTGGTGAAACTATTGCAGCATATATTACTGATTTAAGAAATAAACCAATAAAGCAAAAACATGTAGATTTGACGATCTACGAGATGAGTTAATAAAGCACTGTCTTGTATGCGGTGTCAATAATGATGCAGTGAGAAAGATTTGGCTTCAAGATAGTAAATTAACATTGAACAAAGCCATTGAGATTTGTCAAATACATGAGATTACAGACAAGCACACAAATATGCTTAAAAATGAGAAAAGCATGTTTGCAGTATCTGCTAGTCTGAATGTTGATAGTGTGCAGCAGAAATTTAAGATGAAAAGGAAATATAAACTGAGAGGTAATGCCACACCCAACCTTATTGTTAACTGTCACAATTGCGGAGGCAGTCATGACCCTAAATGGGAAAGTGTTCAGCTTTTGGTCAGCAATGTCAAAAATGTAAAAAGTGGAATGATTTGAAAAGGCTTTGCAAGTCTAAAGTGTCACAAGCTTATATTAAAAGAAGGTATCTAACGAAGAAAGTAGATCAGACAGAGACTGTAGCAAACTTTGAGAGATGTGAGCAAACTTTCTATGTTGATGATGTCTCTGTGGTTGATTAAACAATTAATATTAGATTATCACTTGTCAGAAAAGAGTGAAATATTTTGTACTGTACAAATTAATGGGAAACCTGTAGAGCTTAAAGTGGACACTGGATCTAAGTGCAATGGTATATCAGTACAAATGTTTGTTAACGTAAAAGCTAGTAAGAAACTTGATTTAGCAAAGTGTGCAAAACTACTTGCGCACTTGTCTTTGCACTAACAAGGCAGCATTCCCGCTCACCTTCAATTTATTGAATTACACCACCATCCATATAAGCAGCTCTGCTTGCTTATTAACATATCCACCAGAACAACTGCTCACTTTCTTTCCAAACTTATTGAATTGTACATCCATCACAAGAGGGGGAACAGAAGAGGGAAGCCTGCCCCTCTTCTCCGCCCACCAGCCTGACCAGGCTGTTCCCTCTCTCTCCACCAAACTTCCATCATCTAAACACCATTAGGGGATAAGGCCAAACATCATTCAGTGTACAATAATTACCAGGACATTACCAGGCCCTGGCAATTACCTAATGATTACCAAGGCATGACCTGCAACTGGAGCAGGAATACTCAACCCCCAACCACCGAAACCACCCTTCCTATAGCAACCCCTTTTACTTGCACAATGACATGTAGAAACAACCTAAAAACTTTCAAATACCATTTAACAGCCATCTTGCCAACTCCAACTACCCATTATAAACAGTAAGACACCTAAACCCCCTGATAGCTTTAGCAATCTGACCCCTCTTAGCTCCATCAGTACCCTTGAATGCCACCAGCAATATACCAAACTTGAAAATGCCCTATGCCACCTGGTTGAAACAAGATTAGTGACATGCCAACTCCATCCAAACTGTAGAAAATAAATCATACCCTTTCTCCTTCAAGTACATTAAGTCAAAGCCAAACTTCCCATGCAAAGACACCCCATCTAGCTCACCACCTGAACCCACTTATTCAATGCAACCCACTAATCCCCTACACCTGAAGGCTGCAACCCTACCTGAGCCAATCCAAGAGAGAAAATAAAAATCCCAGCTACCAGTAATACAATGTAAATTCACTCCTGATGATTCCCACCCAAAACAAGCCAAACAAACCATTACATTGTAACTATTGGGAAGAAAATATAGCAAACAATTCCACATGTGGCTGCCTTGCTAGAAGACCATAGACTCTTTTCACATCACTCCATCAACTGACATTATTCTCTACCCACTCTCTCACCTGTCAAAGCCACCCTCCTACAACCTACCAAGTAATGCCCAGTAAGCCCGTCTCCATTTGCAACCTCCGAGGGATCTGTAAAAGAGAAACTGTAAATACTTCATTCACACATAATCACAGCTTCTTAATGACAGTATGCAGCACCACTGACATATCTCCTTCATCAACTGCATAAAATGCATCTACTACCGCATACAAAACACCAATGAAACAAGATGTGTTAACAAAAATACCCATAAGATCTCCTCCACACCTCACAGAGTCACGATACAACTGACACCCATGCGAAATAAAACAAATGAATGCATTAAAAGGCCTATTCTATAAATAAAAATATCACTTTTCCCAACCAAGTAGTTCCCAACAATATTGTTAACCATAATTAAGGCAAAGAAAAACCATCCATAGTCGTGCTATTATAACCTTTCACCAAACCTGAGATGTAAATTCCCCCCCCCATGGCTCTACCTATATCCCTTTGGACACGGGCAACGATCACCCATTTCCCTCTTAAGTAAGAGCAACATGCAGTACACACTGGATTAAGGAATCTTACTTACCTGAAGCTGGCTAGTTCATCAAAACCTTAGAGCCAATAACCTAGTAACTACCCCTGCTCCTGAAATTGGTGCTACTTCTCCCACTACCCCTAAGCAAACATAAAACACTGCTCTAACTTGCTTGCCCTCAACATCCTCCCTTGGCCTTACCCTACCCATCTTGAAATGCCTTAATGAATACAAAACAAACACTTATTAACATACCATCTACCAGACATCAACCCAGCCTCCCCCAGCATAATACCGTACCTCCTAGTAACTATCCCAGAAATAAAATGAATATATATAAACTGACTTTTATGGGCCCTAGCACCAGTAACCTAGTGACTTCCTAGGCCTTTAATTACTGCCCATCCACCCCACCTATGGAAAACCCCCATACCCCCCATAACAGATCCGCAATCCTGCTATACCCAGCCCCCAACATACTCCTGTTTATGTCAATACACCACCCAAACCACACCAAGTTAGATATATATCTTGCTAAACCATGAATAAAATAAAATTCCCTGTGACCTCTTTGTACACAACTCGAACAACCAGAATGTCCAGCCCCTCAACATCAACTACCTTTAACTACTTCCTGCAGGAAAGTGACTGGTTACATTACACCCCCAATCAAGCATATTTATGCACCATTACATCAATGGCAGCAGCCACTGGTACATGCAGCATCACACCCTTAGTCCCACCTTACCTTAACCCAAACATACCTCCTTACATAACCCGCTATACCACGCCAGTAGCAAAATCTACAATCCTCTTATACACTAGTCCAACCATCAAAATTCACATAAAGCATCCATTACCTTTCAAAGGCATTTAATCAGAGTGCTGACCACTGATCACTCAGCACATGCCCATCTCTGGCCTTCTTGTGCACACCCAAGCAGCAGTGGCATACAATGAAATGGCTCCAACACTTCCGAATTTCCTTCCCTCCGATCACCAATCACACCCACTTGATTATGTACCTCCGCAATTTCATCAGTAACTGTTGCCTACTTGTGCTGCTTCCATCATCTGTGAATTCAATATATATATATATATATATATATATATATATATATATATATATATATATGTATATGTATATATGGGAGGGTGGCCTAATGGTTGAGGTGTTTGCCTTACAAATGCAGGGTTTGAGCCTCACAAGGGATAATTGCCTTGGCTTAAAAATGGCACGCAAGGGCAGTTAGCCTAGTATGAATCTATGAAACTATGAAACTATATATATATATATATATATATATATATATATATATATATATGTGTGTGTGTGTGTATATATATATATATATATATATATATATATATATATATATATATGTATACACACACACACACACACACACATATATATATATATATATATATATATATATATATTTATATATAAAGAGAATGCTCCACCTTATACCCACCTATTACAAATTATAGCTACAGCATTCCAAGACTGCATCTGCAAGAAAGAAAAGTAATGTAAATCATCCAAAATAAATAACACACATTCCAAGACATCTTCAAAGACATCCTATTCTGCCAACCCAGGAAGGAATGTACTACCGCCACTCACATCTATGACAAAGCAGTCATAACTGAAGCTATGCTTCCAATGACCCCTTCAAATACCCAAGATAAATTTAACCACCAGTCAAGTATGTTAAAACTAACCCCCCCCCCTATGAAGAGACCTATCAGTATCCACAACCAGGGTAACCTTGCAAATGCAGGCCACATTAAATAGTGCCCTGTAGAAGCCAAGCTAACTTATATTGTAAAGCATCTGTTTAGCCCTTAACCTTCCATCTCCAAATGAGGCACACTAACCAACATAATACAGAACAAATGAACACAATGCCACAAACCTAATCACAGTTGACTAGCAGCTTACGAAATACAATGAGGTAGTATTTTATATATTCCTCTTACAAACTTAAAAGGTTACTTGAACAGCTTGCAGTAGCATAGATGTCCAGAATGGTACACACCCACACATCCAGAAATTATATTCTTTTCATAACTCAAGGCAGAGACACACATTCATGTACCCACAAATGCATGCAGCCTCACTCATGCCACTGCAGACATGCACATTCCTGTCCACACACAATCTCACATTAATACAGCCACACTCCACATCTTTGCTTAAACTACATGCACTATAAATACTCCCATGAGTAAAAGGGGGACTGCTGTGAGTTTACAGTGTTTTTTTTTTGCTAATATCATCCTTCAAAGAATGCCTGCAGATTCAAAAATTTTCACTTGCTAGAGTTTTCATTCCTTTGCAGCTGCTATGCTGTGGCTACCTTTGTCCTTTTATACCTATATAATGTCCCTCCTAGTGCATCATACGTATGTGTGTAAAGTCATGAATGCTGTTTAAAGTCATGAATGCTGAAAGCAATCTGCAAGACTACACAAATTTATGATAAACCTTCCCAAAAATAGAAGAGGGCACACAATTGGGATAGCTGAAAGGAATGCTCTCTATAAAAAATTTGCAGCCAAAAATACGGCTATGCTTCAGTGCTCAATAGCATAACACAACACGTGTGCAGAGGCAACCACACTTTACCTCTCTGGGCCCGCAAAAAGCCATTCGCAGCTGCAGTTGTGTAAAATACCTCAGCGAATGCCAGCAATAATTCCCAAAACTCTTTTCCAGAGATTACCACCAAAAAATAATTAAATTACACCTACCAACCGCTGCAGGAACAGATGATGCTACCTACTAATCCGCATTGGGCAAAGAAGCACTGCAGCATCATTTGCAATATGCCACTCAAAACAGCGAAGGTTAATTCAGAATCATACAATACGATGTACATGTACAAACAAACATTAGCAAACACAATGCCAACCGCAGCAAGACTCTCAACCTCTCAGCAGCAGAATGCAAACTACCGCCTATAACCAACTCTGACCATCTACTAAAGCTTCACACTAGTCAGTATCACTGCATCCCTCGGAAATAAATAAAATAAACAACCTCTGCACAAGCATTTACCCATTTCCAATATAACTGTCCGGTAAGGCACCCAAACCTTGATAGCCAAAATCAATTATCTCCAATAAATCCCCACACCAGCTGTTAAGGTCATAACAGGCATTTGTTTCCACAGGCCATTACATCTCGCCATACAACTAGTGAAAATCCATCTTTGGATTCTGTGCATTCCTCCACATGTGTTCTTGTCCCATAGAGCCCTTTCATAAAGTCAGCAAACTCACCTGAACGAATACCTGCTGACACCCTGATAACACCCATCAACCGGCACTTTAGAAAAAAAAAAACATGGACAAAGTGTCCAAGCAACCCACACCATACGGGTCTATATTGAATTAGTGAATGCTTAGAATAGTGAACAGTAATTCATCAACCCCTTTTAAGTGAAAGCTTAAAATCTCAAACACCCAGAACAGCGATTTTTATTCCCTGGGAAAAAAATTGCTGTTCTGAGAAACACGCACACAACACAAGCACACCAAAAAAACAGCAATCCACACACATACACTTAAAATCCTACATCTACCCTACACTAAACTGTACATACACTACTATCTATCCACTTACCTTAACCCAAACCCTAACTCTAAAGTCCGTCACTATCACACACTCACCTGACCCGCGCCCTAAACCTAACTTACCTGTCCAGCCCTAACCCTAATGTCTGTCACTATCGCACACTCACCTCACCCTAACCCTAACTCACCTAACCCATGCCCTAACCCTAACGTCTGCACAATCGCACACTTACCTGAACCTGACCCGTAACTTTCCACCAAAGTGCTGAAAATAGCAAAGCCACAGAAACGGCGAAGCAAATTCTTTCCCTAGGAAAAAATTTGGTGTTCTGCAGCTTCTCCATTTTTAGCGTTCGCTGTTTTGGGGTAGATATTAGAACATTCAATGTTTTAAAACTTCAGTGTTCTAATATAGACCCCACCATACAATGCTGAAGTGCAGCTCATGACCTTAAGCCTCCCAGTCCACTGCTGCCACAAAAGTTCTGGCCAAAGTTATCATTAACTGTAACAGAGGCCTATAATTAAGAAAACTTTCAAATGTTGCAAGGAGGAGGCCTGTTAGAACCCCCACCCGGCATATGCACAGAACACAGCCATTATACAACAAGCTTACAGCCCATGGCAAAGAATTTGCAGTTTAACTGCAATGCTCCCAATTACCTCCATTGCCAACCGATGGTTAACACGTTTACTTGTGTGGCTTAATTGTTAGAAACCATATTTATTGAACTGGACCAAACCTTAAGTCGAATCCATGGTCTTCACAATAATCTGTACAGTTGGAAGAATGAGTGACCAAGCTGTAAATAGCACTTCTGGTAACAAAACAAATGCAGCTAAATTCAGGAGTACATGACCGAGAAAAAAACTTCCAAAGGCAAACATCGCAGCAGCCCATCCAGTTCAACCAACACTATGTCTCTTTTTTTTTTTTGTCTTTTCTCTTGTGCTTTAATTTATGCATGTGGGTGATATATTGTACATGTTTTTTTTTTTTTTCTCTTGTGCTTTAATTTATGTATGCGGGTGATATACTGTACAATGTTACATCTCAGCCCGCGAAATTAGAACCACTAAACTGGCCACCACCAAACCACCATGAGGCCTCACTATGTCATCACCACAAGCCTTCCCAGCCCCCCAACAGAGTGAAGCATTGAACCACCGGCACGTAAACCAATGAAGGTGAAGTGCATCTTAATCAAATTCTGGCATAAATGTATGAGAGTACTGAACCTGTCCTGCATCACAGACATGAACATCTGTAGAAAACAGGCCCAGAGCAAGTACTTACTGTGTTTTTTTTATTTCTTTATTTGGTTAGCGAGAGGGGAGAAGCATGTTGCAACCAAATGGAACCGGTCAGCAGTACCTACACTAACAAAATCTACGAATACAACCCCCCCCCCAAAAAAAACACATTACCTTTAACCATCAGACATATGACCATACCCTATCCCTAGGTACTCACCTCCTCATGCTCACCACCAAACCAAGGCCTGCCTGACCAAAGAACATACCAGTCGTCAGGACATGAACCTGCAGTATAGCACGTTCATGCCAAAATGTGACTCCAACCTCAACTACACTTGACAAAACTCTCTAATACCCTCCCTGTCCTTACCTTGTTTCCTCCTAACTTCCCTCCCTCCCAATTAACCCTATCCTTATCCTAATTCCTATTAACCTATATATCTAGCACCACACTGAAGATGTCTCAGGATAAAAGAGTCTGTTCCAAACCTCATTTGGCAAATTTCATTGGATCGCAAATCTTCATTGTTAACCACATTCAGCACATCATTTGGTAGCTACAGACTTTTTAGAATGCCATTTGGAATTAATTCTGCCACTGAGGTATTTCAACATGCCATGGAACAATTTTTTCTGGTTATCTATGTGCTATTATAGTAGACAACATTAGTGTTGGGGACAATGGGGAAGAAGAACATGACAGACATCTCAGGAAAGTTTTTGACCAACTACGTGAAGTAAATCTTAAACTGAATCCTCAGAAGTGTAAATTCAAACTGAAAGAAGTTACTTACATGGGACATTTGTTTACACATTCTGGCTTACAACCAGATCCATCTAAGCAAACAGCAATTGTTGAAATGCCAATTCCAGAGAATGTCATATCTTTACAATGTTTCGTAGGTATGGTCAACTATTTAGGAAAGTTCATCTCAGACTTCAGTGAGCTTCCTGTACCATTACATGGGTTGACACACAAAAATGTGCACTCGTCCTCGTTGGAACAACACCAAAGAGCATTTGGTATTCTGAAGAAGAACATTGCCAGTCCACCCACATTGAGATATTATGATGTTGACAAACCTGTAACTCTTTCTTGTGATGTTTCCAAGATACAGTCTTGGCACAGCATGTCTTCAAGAAGGTATACCCATTGCTTATGTATCAAGAACTTTAACTCAAACAGAGAAGCATTATGCACAAATAGAAAAAAGAACTTTTGGCAGTAGTGTTCGCATGTTCGAAGTTCAATGATTATATTTATGGCAGATCTATCCAAATAAAGACTGATCACCAGCCACCAGTGACAGTTTTGAAAAAGCCAGTACATATAACCCTAGCTCAATTGCAACACATGATGTTAAAATTGCAAAAGTACAATTTCAATATTGTTTACAAAAAAGGTAAACACTTGTACCTTGCTGATGCTTTATCACGCCTACCAGACAAATGACAGAGCAGCATGAAAATGAAACAGCAGACTTTGGAGTCATGAAAGTCAGAAATTTTTTGTCATCACAGTTTGATAAACTAAAGACTTACACATATTCAGACCCAGTTCTCCAAAAGCTGAAAAACGTTATCAGTCAAGGATGGCCAACATGATAAACTAATTTACCACTTGACATTTGGCAGCATTTTCCTTACAGAAATGAGCTCGTTATGGAAGATGGAATCCTCATGAAAGGCCCAAAAGTGGTAATCCCTAAAGCATTACAACAGGAATATATCAAAGTTGTGTATCGTGGTCACCCAGGGACAGATTCAACCATAGGAAGGGCAAGAGGCATAGTATTTTGGCCTTCTATGTCTAACGATATAGGGAAGGAAACTCTAGCATAATCAATTTGCAACAGCACCAAACCACATCAACAAAAAGAACAGCTCCAGCTACAACAAATTCATGAATTACCATGGTCGATGGTTGCTGTAGATATTTTCAAATGGAATGGTCAACATTACTCGGTGTTAGTAGACTCTTGCTCAAATTGGTTTGAAATTGACGTACTTCCTCACTTGATGTCCAACACAGTCATCACAAAATTGAATAGACATTTTTCTGTCCATGGTAGTCTACACAAAGTCATATCCAAAAGCAATGGTACCAATGTCTTCCTTAACTTACTCATCTCAGAAACATTTCTCGAGACAACTTGCTTCATTCAACTGCTCAAAGACTGATGTCCAAACAGACATGAACAACCCTTCCAATCAGTAAATAATTATTAGTACCAAATGCAAAGAATAATAGTGTGGTCAAGGCTCAACTTTCAAGAAAACGTCAGTTACAAAAATTGTACTGTGATAAAACCAGTAATTCCCTTCAACCATTGTTACAAGGAGAAGTTGTGAGAATGCACGCATCTAAAGGTTATAATCGTGTAGGAATCGTGAAGGGCATTTGTGAGGAACCAAGATCTTATATCATCCAATCTGAAGAAATGGATTACAGAAGGAATTTTAGACGTGTTATCTGACTCAAAACCAGTGCCACAGCAGATTGCCTGTGCCAGTTACCCTAATTTCCAGAGTGACTCATCAACTGTTCGAATTCAAAAGGACAGTGTGGTTTCTTCAAACAACTCTGTTGTAAACTGAGATGTTCCAGTATTGAATGAACCCCCAGAGACTGCCCCTGTTGCTAAACCCAGTCAGTATTTTGATGTGACTAGATAGGATGGAATTTGAAAACTCAATCCTAAATACACAGTGACTTGGACTTAAAATCACTTATGTTTTGTTGAAATGTTGAAATAATGTCTAGCTCTTAAATATGTCTTTGTTCTTGTATTTTGCAATGTCAAACAAACTTAAAGAGGGAGGATGTAGATCAGACAGTATGTGTATATAAGTTAGTGAGCATGTGTGATATCAGTGCCATTTTGTGTAGTCAGTCAGTCTGAATGTAAGCTTGAATGGAGATGAACATGTTTGTGCATTAGAAGTAGCAAGTCAGTCAGTAGGCATATGAATTTCAAAGTATATGAAAAAGTTACAGCTCCTGATGTGTATATGTATAATACATTACTTGAAAACATATCAGCCTCAGTGTCTTATTTGAATTCATGAGACATGTGACAGAATGTACCACTATATCCTTGGGATGTGAGTCAGAGTTTCATTGTCTTTATCAGAAATGGCACAAGTGCTGAACTCAGCTTCTTGTCCCTACCCAGCCTCTGCTTCAGTCACCACAGTAGTGGAAGTCCTGTTAATAAAAAACACAAAAGACAGAAAAAAATGATTCCATTACAACATTTGTTGCCTTGTGGTGTGTAGGCTAATAACAGGTGGAAAAATGTAGGCAAACAGGGTATACATAACTGTGCAGGTGGCTTCCTGAGTCTCAACATCTGAAATACCCAGGGGTACATGTGTAGTGGTCACTTTGTGTTCCACTGAGTCATTTTGAGCAGAGTTGCTATACAGTATATAAATGTTTTATAGCTACTAAATTGGCTGGTGTCCCTGTGAGACGTCATTTTTGACCACTTCCAAAACCAGTTTCAACTCCGCCTAGTATAATGCCCATGCCGTTATCATTTCTATGTAAGGATGCTAAGAATGACCCACATTCTGATAGGCTAGCAGAGGTAGGTAGCTCCCTTCCAGTTATAAACCTGTCAGCCCCTATACTGTGTGTCTTCTATGAGGCCTGCAATATCTTGTCTTGCAGTCGCTTCTGACATTGCTGTGTTCTGATAAACTTACTATCCACAGCACTGATGTCATGGACCACTGTGACCCACAGGTACACACATGATCTTGTAGAGTGTGGTGGGCACCACCTCTCGCCAGTAGGCACTGTCATGGGCCATGGGTCCTGACCAC
>NC_056729.1:756778155-756840655 GCF_019279795.1 Protopterus annectens | reverse complement strand
TTCATTATTTTCCTTCCTTCGTTACACAGTTCATTAAAATGGGAGTTCCACCAGACAGGTTTGTTCTTCAATTTATCATTATACTTAAAATGTAGTAGTACTGAAGTTCTATGTAGCAATTAAGGTAAAGGTAAACTTCTACATCATAAACTGTGAAACAATCATTTTAGGTTCACACAATTTATTAATTCTCCCAACAGATTTAATAAAACTAAGAATCATTGCTCCACACTAAATTGAATATTGGTCTCCAGCATAGATAACTATTCCACAGCTGGTAGACTTCCAAACACGTTAAGTGATCACCTGTCAGCTTAGGCCACTGAATTATTCCACAAATAATTAATGAACATAAATATAAAACTACCCGCAACCTTACAATATTCAACCAACAAACTTTCATTGACTCACTAAAAGCAATAGACTGTTCAGTCTTAAAATTACTAACCCTAGATGATGCAGTAACCCACTTCAAGACAATATTCCTCTACCACTAAGTCACACAACTGTGTTCTACACAAGTCATTTATGCCAGTCTCCTCTCTTAGTAATTCTAATTAGTCACCTTCTTTTACCCTACAACCCATACCCACTACCATTATAAAAAAACTTAATATGCAAAATCAAACCCTCCTCTATCTCTTCAAATAACATCTCCTCCAAATACTTAAAACTTGCTGTCAAGACCATATCCTACCCTATTAGTATGTTATTAATAGATCTATGTCTGAATCCTACTTACCTTATTTATGGAGAAAGTTCCATATACTCCAGGAAATAAAGCAGGTACTTCCTCAGAATTCTCAAACGTTTGTCCCATAGCTATTTTGTTCTCCCTCTCCAAAATTCTAGAAAAATGTGTACATAAACAGCTGCTAAACTTTACCTTCAAAAGAAGTTACTGACCACAGCTCAACATTCAGCCAAGCCTCAGCACTACAGCTGTCCTAAAATCCATCCTGGACACTGTAAATAAAGCTACAGACACAGGTAAACTCAGCTCCTCTGTATTTCTGGACCTCTCTAAGACTTCTAGTCTTGAATTATCATCTCACTCTCTTCAACAGCTCACCATCTACCTGTCAAACAGGCAGCAAGCCATAAAATGGCAGGGCTTCAATTTTCCTTACTTACCCATCAATACTGGCATCCCTCAAAGATCCATCCATGGTCACCTAATCATTAAAATCTTCATAATTAATCTACATATATCTTTCCAATAAACTACAATAATCCAACATATAGATGATTCCACCATTATCTGTACTTCAGATAGCCTAACAAACTTTCAGCAAGTCACCCAGAAAACATTATTTTCAATTGAAACATGGCTTAATAATGCCCAATTATTACTAAATCTAAACAAGACCAAGATCCTTCTCTTTACTCATAAGTCTCTTACTGACAAAAACATGTTCAAAATTCACTCCTTAAACAATAGAGAAATAGAAGTAGTTCCCTACAGCAAACTTTTGCGTGGTTTTGCGCACTGAGCAGCGTCGGGCAGCGCCGCCTAAACAGGTTTAAACTATTCCAGGCTCCAAAGTCTGCTCTTTACTTTTTCCCTTAGAACTGTTCAAACTCTCAAAGTAATCACTCTATTCTCTTTCTAAAGCCCTGCACTTGCTCAGCTCTTATAAGGAAACACTAACTAACTAAAGCACTACACCCTCCTTGACTTCTCATAAGTATTAGGCTCCCGATTGTTCCTTCCTGATCAAGTGAAAAATCCGTTCCCTTCCCTAATCTGATCAGTAAGAAAACAGTTCTCTATACTAATCTGGGATGTCCAAGGGTCAGTTTCAAGGTTACTCTCCAGTCCAGCTGGTGAATCTGAGGATTTTGAGGCAATGTTACAATTGCCTTATGTACACAGACAACCCTCTCCTCCTTCTAACAAACTTTAATACATGTGAGAGATGCAGTTACCCAGCCAGGCTGGAGGCAGAACTCTCTCAACCCAAGACTGGCACAGTCAGTCAGGAGGAAAAGGTAACCACCCACACCACAAATCCAGTCTCACACAGACCTATTGCATCTGCATAAACAACACATAAACACACAAAAACATAGTCGGAGGCTCTAAATAAAAATCTGCCTAAACAGCAAAGACCTCCTAAGCAGATATCCAAGCAACAGCCACCCCTTAACAACACCCACAAATCACATATCTCAGAAAATCAATGTGCCTCACAGTCACAGCCCTTAAGGCCAAACAACACACCAAATACACTTGTTATAGGGGACTCTATTGTCCGACACAATGACGTCCTGCTCACTAGGCTGAACAAGGAGAAGGTCACTGTAAGCTGCCTGTCAGGTGCCAGGATCCACCACATAACGCAAGCACTCAGGTCACTCCAAAGCAAGTACAAGTATGACTCCGTCATTGTCCATGCTGGTGTGAATGACCTGGACGTACCTCCCTGGACTACATGAAAAGAGATATAGAGGAGCTCTCTGACCACATAGCCCAGGCTGGCATGACCCTGACCTTGAGTAGCATCTTGCCCTCACCAAGAATGATGCCACAGTATAAAGACAAAATGATCAGTTTCAACAATTGGCTAAAGCACTAGTGTCATTCAAAGGGGATCCAGTGTCTTTCAGCCTGGGATGACATGCTCGACAAGCCACGTTGCTTCGCTAGGGACAGCTTGCACCTGTCACCCTTAGGCTTTCGTATAATGGCCAAGGCTCTTGCCACCCCCATAGTGCCTTTTTTAGGCAAGGCTCAAAGGACAAACCCACCTTCATAGACAACCCAAGGATAAAAAAACTAAAGGTAATGCTACTCAATGCCAGAAGTCTAAACCTCAAGATGCACGCACTCGAGGCTCTCCTCAGTATGGAGAAAATTGATGTCTGTGCAGTAACAGAAACCTGGTTCAAGGCTCCTGAGAGCACCCCAGCACTACCAGGTTATAACTCATACCATGCGTTCCGGCCCCAAAACTTGGACTGAAGCACAAAAGGAGGTGGAGTATCTATATTCATCAAAGATACCTACACCTCCAGGTTAGTGGCACTGAACGAAGCATCGGAAACCATCCATGTGCAGCTAACAATGAGCAAAACTGCCTTTCAGTTTGTAGCTTGCTACAGAACACCCTCCCTATTACAGGAACCCCACTTGGCATTCCTGAGAACACTGGAGAATATGAAGGTCTCTCCAAACACTATGTTATTGGGTGACTTCAACTACCCAAACATTGACTGGGAAAACTACTCAAGCCCAAACACCCTCGCCCAATGTTTCCTTGAATTTATAAATGCTAACGCAATGGAACAACTGGTCACCACGCCCACAAGAGGGAACAACATATTGGACCTGGTCATCACCAACATGGGGAGTCTATATTCCACACCAGAGGTAAACCCCTCATTGGTAAGGTCAGACCATAAACAAATTTCCTGGGACATCCATATCCCATCCCCACCCCCAGCCAAGGAAATCACTGTAAAGAATTTCTCCAAAGCCAAATTTGCACTTCTCAAGACTGAGGTGGAATCCTTCAAAGCCCCTGGGCCAGAGAATAATACAGCCCAATCCGCAGAATCCTTTACAAATGCATTCTATGAGCACCTTCAGGAATGCATGGATCGTGCTATCCCAAATAAAACCAAGACTCACTCCTTCAAAAACAGGAGACCGGTCTGGTGGACCCCGGCCATAAATAAACTATACAACAGAAGGAGGAAGCTACTACATGACAGAGCAAAATCCCAAAAAGGGAAGGCATCTCTGTTCAGTATTAGCAAGAAACTTCAATCCCTCATAAAATCATCAAAGGCCAGTTTCGAAAGAAAAATTGCCCTAGACACTAAAGATAATCACAAGGCCTTCTTTAGTTATGTCAGGAACATGGGTGGAAACTCCCAGATATGCTCTGAATTGTTGCATAATGGTATATATACTGAACCTACAGACATAGCCAACATCCTGGCAGACAGATTCAGCACAAACTTCTCCCCCCCTTCCCCCCCAAAGGAGCAAATGCCTATCCCAACTGAATGTAACCTCCCTGACATCACAGATGCATAGATGAAAGCTGCCCTCTCCAAAGCAAAAACCACAGCATCTATTGGACTGGACAGTGTCCCAGGCTGTGTCTTACACAAGTTCCAAGAAGAACTGAGCCCTCACATTAAGTCACTGTTCAAACTTAGCCTTACTACAGGATATGTACCCAAAGAATGGTATACATCTACAGTGGTCCCACTCCACAAAGGTGGTGCCACAACGGACCCCGGAAACTAAGCCTGACTAGTCTGGTCTGTAAAGCTATGGAGCGTATTATCATGGAACTCATAAACAAAGACATTGGGAGCCTCCAGACACTGGACCCTATCCAATTCGGCTTTGTTAAGGGTAGATCTTGCCTCTTAAACCTAGTTGATTTCTTTGAAACAGTTACCAAAGCCATAGATGAGGGCAAGGTAGTCCACACAGCCTAACTGGACCTCACAAAAGCCTTCGACACAATACCCCACTCGGGCATCATAAATAAGCTTAGCAGCTTAAATATCAATGCCTATATCACAAGATGGGTTGCAAACTGGCTCAGAGATAGAACCCACATGGTCAGAATCGCAGGTGCCATGTCCGAATCCAAACCAGTTACAAGTGGCATCCCACAGGGCTCAGTTCTGGTACCTCTCTTGTTTGGTATATACTTCTCTGAGGTTCAGGCTAACACGGGGGGATTATGGCTGACAAAGTTCACAGATGACTGCAAACTGGGGGCCATAATTGAATCTCCAGCTGACACAAGCATCATCCAAAAGGATCTCACAGAGATGGATGCTTGGTGCCAGAGCCACGGCCCCAAGCTAAATGCTAGAAAGTGCATAGTCATCCCCTTTGGGAAAAACAGGGTGCCCACAAATTACCACATAGGTGGTAATCCATTAAGTATGGAAGAAGTAAGTAGAGATTTGGGGACCAACGTAGATAATAATCTCTCCTTTGATAATCATGTTGCCAAAGTGGTTAGAAAGACCTTCTATATAGCCCACCTTATCACGAAAGGGTTCCCATCTAGATCAAGAGAGGTCATTGTGCCCCTCTACTCATCACTCATCAGGCCCATAATTGAATACAATGCCTCTTTTGGGATGTACCTTACCCGACACCTGCAGCAACTGGAGAGACCCCAAAAGTACCCCACCAAGAGGATCATGGGCTACAAACAGATGTCCTATGCAGCTCGACTAAAGAAACTCCAGCTCTACTCAGTTGCTTACTGCCTACTCAGAGGCGATCTATGCCTGACGTACAAAGCCATGTTAAACCCAGAATTAATGGACATGCTCCACCTCAAAAAATCCAAGTCCCTTAGAGCTACATGCTCCAGGGTTCTAAACCTCAGCACAAAAATAATTAGGACATGCTGGAGGGACAGATTCATTTCCCAGAGGCTCCCCTCACTCTGGAATAGAATCCCAATTCATGTAAGACATAGCCCTTGCGCTGACCCTCTTCAAGCGAAATCTGGACGCGTGGATGGGAAATTGCAAATTCACCCCTGGGATCTCTTCTGTGTCCCTGCTAGACAGAGGCACAGTAAACTAATTTTAAAAGGGTACCTTCTGTGACCTACTTTACAGAGGCACAGTAGGCTAATCTAATAGGGAGGCGGAAGCCAAATACACTCTGGCTAGGCTTATAAATGCCCTAGGGCAGATAGCCTAGTATCTACCTATGAACCTGTGAACCTATGAACCTATAACAGATAAAAATCTCAAATTCGACTTACACATACAAAGCAACATCAAAAATCTACAAGAAAGTTGGCATGCTCTACAGGAACAAACACTTCCTGAAGGCATCCACCAAAACTGCTCTGGCCATGACCTATCTGCTACCCTCACTGCTAAATGGGGCTCCAATTTTAACTAACCTGCAAGCTTCACTAAAAACAAACTTCCAAACTTGCTATAATAAAATTGCTATATTTGCTACTGAGGCAACATACTACTTCCATCACTGCTCATTCTTGCAATCACTTAGTTAAGTTAACTTGAATTTCCTCACCACCTGTCCTAGCTACAACTCCTAACTCCCAACAACATCATCTACAAACTGTTTTCATGCGCTACCCTGAGTGCAATATAAAGTATATATTTGCCTAAAAGATCTCTACATACAGAAGATAAATCACTCCTTTCTCTTTGTAAACCCGGCAGAACTCCAGGTCTTGATCTCTGCTCCTACTCAGTGGCTAAAAATAAGAAATGAGAAGGATTCCTCCAGTATGGCAACCACACACACACACACACACACACACACACACACACACACACACACACACACACACACACACACACACACACGTGCACACACACACACACACACACACACACACACACCCTAATAGGAGACAGTCAGGAATCAACATATTTTTGCACCTTCTCTCATCAGAAGCAAAGCAGTAGCACCAGACTACTGAACTATTCCTTTTTTGAAGCAATGTTCCTATTTTCACACCTGATTTATCCCTGCATAGGCTGTCCATATTTTTGGAAGCATGCCCTTATTTTCAGGGTTGATTTACATGTTCACACAATCTTCTGAATCCTTCTTATCACATGATTTTTGAAGCTGTTTAGTACACAGAAATGGGACTATATCAGATCATCGAAATGGCTCATTATCGAATGTCATAACATCAAACTGCAAAACCCGAACCCTAACAATATCAAAACCTCAAAACAGTGAATTTTTTCCCAGGGAAAAAAATTGCTGTTCCGAGAAACACACACTCACCACAAGCACACTAAAAATCAGCAATCCACACACATACATTTAAAAGTTACATCTAACCCTACACTATACTGCACATACACTACTATCTATCCACTTACCTAAACCCAGACCCTAACCCTAAGGTCCGTCACTATTGCACACTCACCTCACCCGCACCCTAACCCTAACTCACTTAACCCGCCCCTAACCCCAAATTCTCATTATCGCACACTCACCTCACCTGCGCCCTAACCCTAACTAACTTAACCCACCCCTGACCCCAAATTCTGACACAATCGCACACTTACCTGACCCGCGCCCTAACCCTAACTCACCCAATCCGCCCCCTAACCCAAACGTCTGCACAATCACACACTTACCTTAACCCAACCTGTAACTTTCCTCTGCATCACTGAAAACAGCAAAGCCACAACAATGGCCAACCAAATTCTTTCCCTAGGAAAGGATTCAGTTTTGTGCAGCTTAGCTGTTTTCAGCTTTCACGATATTGGGTTCGATATTAGATATTTCAAAATTCTGCTGTTTCGATGATCTAATATAGACCCCACAGAAACCACACTGTATGACCAACATGTTAGTGGCAAGAATATTTTAAAAAAGAGGTCATACATCTCACATTTCTCTTTTTCTGAAGCAAAAATAAATGACATTGTGTGGTAGAAGTTTGCAATACAGTTCATTAAAGTCTACAGATTTAGTTTCTTTGATAATGTGCTTATATTTTTCCATCATTTTTGTCAATCTGTTTTTTAAACATGTTTTTGAGTAGTATCCCACATTCTTACTGGAAATGAAAAAGAGTTGTGTGCTATTTGATAGATTATTAATTTATACTAATTAGGTGTCCAGATTTTTGGCTGGATGTACATACTTTTCAAGAGCTTTTGTTCATATTTTCACAGTTGGGAGATATGGGTACAACTAATCCTAAGATGTCTGCTAAGAAATAGTTGTCAATCTTTCTAGTAAGGAAGGATAGGAAATAACACTGTTTCTTCTGTCACCAGAAAAAAAAAAAAACAAAAAAACAGAACCACTGATTGGTTCACAGGCAAATACTGGGCTATCATTTTGCAGACTAAACAGAACCACTGATGGGTTTGCAGGCAAATATTGGGCTATCAGTTTGCAGACTATCGCAAGCCTAGTCAACAAACAGAGTGATTCCTGATGAGCTGTTTGCAGACTCTCCAGTAATCAGTACTCTTGTCCCAGACATACCTCTCAGATGTACAGATTTTTGTAGAATGTCTAGATTTTGCCTCAAATTTTTGGTCCGCTCCTCATAAAATATATGGTTTTCTGGCAAATCAGTTAGGATTGAGTCATTAAATAATGACAGTCATTTGAGTTTCAGATTTTATAATCTTCAGAAAAATGTATCATAGCATAAATCAAAGAAGAAAAAAGCGAAATTGACTCCACTAAACTCCAAAAAAAAGGATGCAGGAGACTCGACGGCTGAACCACCTCAGACTTTAATGTTTGTAGATGCAAAACACACACAGCACGAACACTTAGAACAAATCTCCTTGTACCAAAAACCATGAACGCCTTCCTAGTACAAGCGTTTTCGTCCAAATGGACTTCATCAGATAAACACATTGAACTATCACATACATTTAATATACTAAATTAAAAATGTATAAACCAATCAATTGTCCGAATGTTCTTTCAATTCAACAAATCAATCCTCAAACTACTTAATAATTCATTATGCTATGCTCTCGTGTAGTTATCATTCACTTAAAATTCTTTGTAATCTTGTTAAAAGTGTTGTTAAAACAGGTATTTAAAAATCATAGCATAAATCCCATTGTACTAGCAACTTTCTAAGTTTATAAGAGTGATATTGTAAATGTATTCCTATTTTTGGACCTCTGTTCCCCCATTATTTTTGGCTTTGTCCAGATTTGTTATGCTAAGAGGTTGATGATTTGAAAAGTAAAATAGAAAAAAATGGATTAATACTTTAGGCACTGCAGTGTGCTCTAATCTGCTGGGAAGAAATGAAAAGGGAGTGTAATTCAAACTTTAGCAGTCTAAGTGGAGTGCTCAGTAGTATGATCAGAAGTGATGAGACGGTGAAGAGCTTCCAATTTACATCAGTAGCAATAGAGTGAGAAAATTCCAGAAGAGAAACACAGCAGCAGCAATCACAGAACAATGGCAACTCCAAAAACTTAAACCATTTCCTGGTCTCCTTACATCAGACAGATGTAGTTTTTCTCAACTCCTCACACAAATCAGCTAAGTTTTATTCAATTTGCAGTTAAAAAATAGAAAAAAAAATATTTTTTCCTAATTGGTACCTAGCAAAGGAGTTTTAAAACTTAAAGAAAAAAAGAAACAGGTTTAAAGTGAATTTAAGTAAATCTTTATCTGCACTTTTTTCAAATAATATAACATTTACATTGATTTATTTGTGTTGCATTGAATACTATCTAGCTGGAAGTTGTGGATCTGTTTTTTCAGTTAGTGCTTGTTAAAATTCTTGAATAGCCAGTGATGAGTGGGGGTAGTTTACTTCACTGTTATTTGGTTCCTGCCTTATATAAGTGGTACATTTTTAATTATTTTCTGCTTAAACACTGAGCTTTGGCCTGCTAAGACCTAGATGAAATCAAATCAACTGGATGTAGAAGTGAATTTAAGTAAATCTTTATCTGTACTTTTTTCAAATAATATAGCATTTAAATTGATTTATTTGTGTTACACTGAATACTATCTAGCTGGAAGTTGTGGCTCTGTTTTTTCAGTTAGAGCTTGTTAGAATTCTTGAATAGCCAGTGATAAGTGGAGGTAGTTTACTTCATTGCTACTCAGTTCCTGCCTTATATAAGTGGTACATTTTGAATTATTTTCTGCTTAAACTCTGAGCTTTGGCCTGCTAAGACCTACTTGCAATCAAATCAACTGGATGTATAAGTGAATTTAAGTAAATCTTTATCTGCACCTTTTTCAAATAATACAGCATTTAAATTGATTTATTTGTGTTGCATTGAATACTATCTAGCTGGAAGTTGTGGCTCTGTTTTTTCAGTTAGTGCTTGTTAGAATTCTTGAATAGCCAGTGATAAGTGGGGGTAGTTTACTTCATTGTTATTCAGTTCCTGCCTTATATACGTGGTGCATTTTGAATTGTTTTCTGCTTAAACTCTGAGCTTTGGCCTGCTAAGACCTACATGAAATCAAATCAACTGGGCGTATAAGTGAATTTAAGTAAATCTTTATCTGCACTTTTTTCAAATAATACAGCATTTGAATTGGTTTATTTGTGTTGCATTGAATACTATCTAGCTGGAAGTTGTGGCTCTGTTTTTTCATTTAGTGCTTGTTAGAATTCTTGAATAGCCAGTGATAAGCGGGGGTAGTTTACTTTATTGTTATTCAATTCCTGCATTATATAAGTGGTACATTTTGAATTATTTTCTGCTTAAACTCTGAGCTTTGGCCTGCTAAGACCTACATGAAATCAAATCAACTAGACGTATAAATGAATTTAAGTACATTTTTATCTGCACTTTTTTCAAATAATGCAGCATTTAAATTGATTTATTTGTGTTGCATTGAATACTATCTAGCTGGAAGTTGTGGCTCTGTTTTTTCAGTTAGCTCCTCACCCACCCTCCCTGCTTTTGCTTTGGTGTTAATCTTGGTGGCTTTGAAACTGCCCGCACCTCTTGTAAATTTGCATTTGGATACTCCTCCTGGGCCCATCTCATTTGCTCACTCAAAAAAAAATTGCACTTTTTCATCTGCTTTTACTGTATTTGTGTTTCTTCCTACTTTATTTTGCTTTTGCGTCATCTTAAAAGTACTCAGTTGTATTTATTACTGCTTGGTTTAGCTATCATTCTAAGCCTTTTGGTTTAAGCACTTGGGCTTCAGACCAGTTGTTTTACATTAAGAGGGTTTGTGGTCTGCACTGTTGTGGCAGGACAGGTAGCTTACATCCTTCTAAGTTGGGAACTGCTGATTGAAGGCTCAGTGTCTGTTATTCTAAAAGTGTATTAGTTCTGGTTTATTTTACATTAAGAAGATTCGTGGTCTGCACTCTTGTGGGAGGAGAGGCTGGACTCTGCCCTTCTGAGCTGGGAATTTTTGGTTAAAGGCTTATAGTGCCTGCAAATTTGAACTGTTTCTTACTGAAATTGGTGCACCTTGTTTGCTGTGGCATAGACTAGATCCAGGCCTGCTGAACCTAGCTTTGTTTGCATAACTTGAGCACTAATCCAGGCCTTCTTAAAAGTATTCAATTGTATTTATTACTGCTTGGTAGTAACCTGATTAAAGTGTAGCTATCATACTAAGCCTTTTGGTTTAAGCACTGGGGCTTCAGACCAGTTGTTTTACATTAAGAAGGTTTGTGGTCTGCAATGTTGTGGCAGGACAGGCAGCTTTCATCCTTCCAAGTTGGGAACTGCTGATTGAGGGCTCAGTGTCGGTTATTTTAAAAGTGTATTAGTTCTGGTTTAAGCACTTGGGCTTCAGGCCAGTTATTTTACATTAAGAAGATTCGTGGTCTGCACTCTTGTGGGAGGAGAGGCTGTACTCTGCCCTTCTGAGCTGGGAATTTTTGGTTAAAGCCTTATAGTGCCTGCATATTTGAACTATTTTTTACTGAAACTGGCTCACCTTGTTTGCCATAGCATAGACTAGATCCAGGCCTGCTGAATCTAGCTTTGTTTGCATAACTTGAGCACTAATCCAGGCCTTCTTTTTTGGAGAAGATTTCCCTGCACCCCAGTGGCAGGAGTGTGCAGTTAGAACTTGTCTGATTGAAGACTACAGGAACGGGGCTCAGTTTTGAGATCTTTTTACTGGTTAATTGGGTAATTTGTTTAAAAGCCTTTTCTGATTGCTTGTAGTCATCTAAAGCTGTTTTAAGTGTATTTTTTTACTGTTTGTAGTTGTTTAAAGCTGTTTTAAGTGTATTTTTACTGTTTTTGCCTTATATTTTCAAATAAAATATTTCCTTGTTTCTCACCTTTCTAAGCTAGTATAGTCCAGTTTTCAGGCTAGTGCTGAATTCAGGGCTGTTACAATTTTCTGAGTTGCCCATACCTTACTTGGATAGAGGGAGGTTTCTCTGTTCACCTGTGAGAGAAGGAGCTTTGAGCAGCCATCTGTTCCTGGAGGAGTGGTTCCAGCCCAGAAGTTAGTAGTTTGTGGGCGATTTTGAGCTAATTTCTATCTCTTTCATTTCTCTGTTGTAAAAACCGCATTTGCACAGTTTTGCATGTCCGGGCAGTGCCGGCTAGCTAGGGCTAAATTTATCCTGGCTCCACCAAGTCTCCTCTTCAGTTTTTCCCTTGAAAGTAGTCTAACTCTCAACCTAAGCACTTAAAAAGCATCCTACAGTCCAGCAGTTGCTCAGACCTAATAGCAAGCCCTAATATACCCCGACACTTGATTGCCCAGCAGGTCAAGGCTCATTAGTCACCCCTCACCAACCAAGCAACTAAGCAGCTCACTCTACTATTCAGACATGGCCATAGGGCAATTTCAGGTATACTCTCCAGTCCAGCTTGTAAATCTGGGTATCCTGAAGCAATGTTAAAACTGCCTCATGTACACAGACAACCCTCTCCTCCTACCACAAAACATTAACATATACGAGCGATGCAATTATATAGCCAAATTAGAGGCTAAGCTCTGTCCACCCAAGACTGGAACAAGCAGTCATGAGGCGAAGGTTAACACTTGCACCACACATCCCGCCTCACATAGACATACTAAACCAGCACTGGCAAAAAATACACATAAATACACAAAGTCATACTCGGAGGCTCTAAATAAAAACCTGCAAAAGCATCACAGACCTCCAAAGCAGACACCCAAAAAACCTGCACCTCCCGTCACAAACCAGACAACACATAAAACACAAAATCAGTGTGCCGCACAATCACAGCCCTTAAGGCGAAATAACATACCTAACACACTAGTAATAGGCAACTCTATAGTCAGGCACACTGACGTCCCACTCACTAGGCTGGACAAGGAGAAGGTTACTGTTAGCTGCCTGTCAGGAGCCAGAATCCGCCACATAATACAAGCGCTCAGGTCACTCCACAACAAGTACAAATATGACTCTGTCATTGTTCATGTTGGTGTGAATGACCTGAGACATACCTCCCTGGACTACATGAAAAGAGACATGGAAGAGCTCTCGGATCATGTAGCCCAGGCAGGTATGACCCTGACCCTGAGTAGCATCCTGCCCTCACCAAGAAGGATACCACAGTATAAAGAAAAAAATGATCAATTTCAACAATTGGCTAAGCTTCTGGTGTCATTCAATGGGGATCCAGTGTCTGTCAGCCTGGGATGACATGCTCGACAGGCCTCGTTGCTTCACAAAAGACGGCTTGCACCTGTCACCCCTAGGCTTTTGAATTCTGGCCAAGGCTCTTGCTGCCCCCATAGTGCCTTTTTTAAGCAAGGCTCAAAAGTCAAACCCACCTCCGTAACCAGCACAAATAAAAAAATGAGGGTTATGCTACTCAATGCCAGGGGTTTAAATCTCAAAATGCATGCACTTGAAGCACTCCTCAGTATGGCGAACGTCGACATCTGTGCAGTAACTGAAACCTGGTTCAAGGCTCCACAGAGCACCCCAGCACTACTGGGCTGCAACTCATACCACACATTTCAGCCACAGAACATGGACCAAAACACAAAAGAAGGGGGCGTATCCATATTCATCAAGGATAGTGGCACAGCATGATACCTCCGAGATCATCCATGTGCAACTAACATCAGGCAAATCTGCAATGCAAATTGTGGCCTGCTACAGATCACCCTCCATGACCCAGGACCACCACTCTGCCTTTCTGGAGACACTGGAAAACATGAAGGTCCTACTGAACACCCTGATATTGGGTGATTTCAATTACCCTACCATTAACTGGGAAAACTACTCAAGTGCAAACTCCCAGGTCCAGCACTTCCTGGAATTTATCAACTCAAATGCCCTGGATCAGCTGGTAAACTCCCCTACCAGAGGTGAAAATATATTGGACCTGATCATCACCAACATGGGCGACAGATGTTCCACACCAGAGGTCAACCCATCACTGGTTAGATCAGACCATAAATTAATCACTCTGGATATCCACACCCTACCACCACCCCCAGCTAAGGAAACCACAGTAAGAAACTTTTCTAAAGCAAACTTCACCTAACTTAACACAGAGGTGGTAAGTTTCACAGCCCCCACACTAAAGGATAACACTGCCCAAGATGCAGAAACCTTTACAAGTGCACTCTATGAGCAGCTACAAGGATGCATGGATCGTGCCATCCCTAGAAAAACCAAGACACACTCCCCTAAGAGAAGGAAACCAGTCTGGTGGACCCTTGCCATAAACAGGCTATACAATAGAAAGAGGAAACTAGTTCAGAAAAAAAGCAAATCCCAAGAAGGAAAGACATCCCTGGTCAGTATCAGTAAGAAACTAAGGTTCCCTCATAAAATCCTCCAAGGCTAACTTTGAAAGAAAAATAGCCAAGGATTTGAAAGATAACCACAAAGCCTTATTTAGCTATGTCAGGAATCTAAGTGGCAACTCACATATATGCTCTAAGCTAGTGCAAAATAGCACAAAATATACGGAATCCACTGATATTGTCAACATCCTCGCAGATAGATTCAGTGCAAACTTCACCCCCCTCTCATCCCAAAAGGGCCCACAACAATACTGGAAAAGTGTAGTGTCCCAGAAATCACAGATGCACAGGTGAAAACAGCCCTTTCAATAGCCAAAAGCACAGAGTCAATGGGGCCAGATGGTGTCCCAGGCTGCGTCTTGCACAAACTACAGAATGAACTAAGCACCCACCTAAACACACTGTTCAACCTCAGCCTCTCCACAGGCTATGTGTCCATAGAATGGCACACAGCAACTGTTATTCCACTCCACAAAGGAGGGGCCACAACTGACCCTGGTAACTATTGCCCCATAAGCCTGACTAGCCTGGTCTGCAAGGCTATGGAGCACTTCATCATGGAACTCATTAACAAAGACATTGGGAGCCTCCAAACACTTGACCTGACCCAGTTCGGCTTTGTTAAGGGCTGATCATGCCTACTAAACTTGGTTGACTTCTTTGAGACAGTCACCAAGGCCATAGATGAGGGGAAGGTAGTTCACACAGCCTTCCTTGACCTCACCAAGGCTTTTGACACCATTCCCCACTCAGGAATTATAGAGAAACTCTCCAGCCTGAACATAAACCCCTACATCACAAGATGGGTTGCCAACTGGCTTACAGACAGAACTCACATGGTAAGAATAGTGGGTTCCAGGTCCGACTTTAAACCAGTCACAAGTGATGTCCCACAAGGCTCAGTCCTGGAACCCCTACTGTTTGGCATATATTTCTCAGAAGTACAGGCAAACAGAGGAGGACTATGGCTAACCAAGTTCACCAATGACTGCAAACTGGGAGCCATAATTGCCTCTCTGGCTGACACAGACATTCTCCAATAGGGCCTTACTGAGACGGACACCTGGTGTCAAAGTCATGGTCTCAAGCTAAACGCCAAAAAATGCATAGTCATCCCATTTGGGAAAAGCAAAGCACCCATGAATTACCACATAGGTGGCAGTGCCCTTAATACAGAAGAGGTAATAAGAGATCTGAGGACCCAGGTAGATAGTAATCTCCCATTTGAAAATCATATTGCCAAAGTAGTTAGGAAATCCTTCTATGTAGCCCATCTAATTACTAAAGGGTTCACATCTAGAAATAAAGAGGTTATAGTGCCCCTCTACTTGCCACTCATCAGACCCATCATAGAGTACAATGCCCCGTTTGGGATGTACCTCACAAGACACTTCCAACAGCTGGAAACACCACAAAAGTACCTCACCAAGAGGATTACTGTTCTCAATCATATGTCCTATGCAGCCCAACTGGAAAAACTCCAGCTGTACTCAGTGGCATATTGCTTATTCAAAGGTGATCTCTGCCTGACTTACAAATCCATGTCCAAATCTGAATTGATGGACATGCTCCACCTAAAGAAATCCAAGTCACTGCGAGCCACTCACTCTAGTGAGCTAAACCTCACCACAAAAATAAATAGAACATGCTGGAGGAATAGATTCCTGTCAGAGACTCCCCATGCTTTGGAACAAAATTCCTAACTACATTAGGCAGAGCCCCTCACAAACACTCTTCAAGAGAAACTTTGACGAGTGGATGGGTAACAGAAAATACATCCCTAGGATCACTTCATTGGCTCTTCTTGACAGAGGCTCAGTTAATTAATAAATGGGGCGGCGAAAGCTGATACACTCTGGCTAGGCTTATAAATGCCCTTGGGCAGATAGCCTAGTACCTACCTATGAACCTAAGTAAAACAAACTGTAATAAAGTAAAGTCAAAAGAGAAGAAGCAATGCAAGTATGCAAACTTTAAATGAAAAATTATAAACTAGCCTCACAACTTCATCAGTCACTGAGTACTGGCAGATCACAAATATTAAGCATTTTCCTGTTCTGCGTACTTTATATAAAAAAAATCCTACTTTTCAGATTTTCCGACAAATAAGCCATATTTAATCCCTTTACTGTCAGAGAACAGGAAACACATTTTTGTTAAATGGACCTAACTAAGACTTGTTATAAAAAGAACAACTTTAAAGTAAAACTAATTTTAAGAAAACAAATTATATGAATATATAATTTTTTTATTTTACATTTGTTAACCGGGGGTATCTGACTGAGCCCATCTCTGCCACCTGCTGCAGCTCCATCTAAGCCAACTCAGACAACTGCAAGTGAGGGACCAGACTCCTGTATGATGAGGTACTCCCACCCCATCCATGCAACTTAGCTACAGCCTCAGCCAGGGCAGTGGTGGATGGTAGCAATATGATTGTCAAAGGAGAGATTACTATCTACCTGGGTCCCCAGATCTCTTATTACCTCTGATTAAAATTAGAGAAAACATTTTTTAAAAAATGCTAAAAGCAAGCAAACCTTTGAGGAAGAATTCCAGAAATGGTGCAGGATAGCAGCTGACACACAGCAGAGATGGGTCCTGAAGACTGGTTTATCTTTTCTGTCTTTCAGCCAAGACAGAACAAGAGAATAATGCTGCCAGGTTCTACAAGATGCTACAGAAGCTTATGTCACAGCAGGTTTACTGTACTCCTATTCTGTCACCTCTTCAGCATCGTGTACCTGCTGTGACTCACCATCATTAAAGGCAACCTTCCCTTTGTATCTTCCTTCTCTAGGCCACATTGATTTCTCAGAGCTTCAGACACATATGCTACCATCCACCACTGCCGTGGCTGAGGCTGTAGCTAAGTTGCATGGATGGGGTGGGAGTACCTCACCATACAGGAGTCTGTTACCTCACTTGCAGTTGTCTGAGTTGGCTTAGATGGAGCTGCAGCAGGTGGCAGAGATGGTGCTTAATTTGGCCTTGATGTGTTGGGTCACCAGTTATCAACCCCCTACAGGAAATTGTAGATTCAATGAACAGACCTATCTGAGTTGAGGCTGCTGGCTGAGAGCGTATTGTGTGTTTTCCTGAGTGGTCTGTAGGCTTTGCTGTTGCAAAACTTGTTTTTGTGATTCTATATAAACCCAGTGTTTGTGTGGGTCTGGGCTCATTTCCTCAGAGCTGCTCTTGGTTTTGCTACTTCACCTAAGTGTTACAGAGAATCTGTTGCATCTAAAGCCATCTGCTGCTAAAATAATGGAAATAAGTATAATTTTGCATTCTGCTGATTTCTGTTACTGCATTTCATCACAGTAGAGTTTCATAGCTGACCTGTTCCCACCGCTGCTGTAATACTTAATTACATTGTGCCTGCTAGTTTTAAAGGACTGCAGTATCTGTATTGTGTGGTTTCCCCTGAACTTGAGCTCTAAAACCAACATTTTTACATTGAAGGTTTTCTGACTGCACTCTTGTGGCAGATGTGTGCTGTAGCAAACCTATCTGAAGTGGGGGCTGCTGGATGAAACCTCATTGTGTGTTTTCCTGATTGGACTGTAGGCCTTGCTGTTATAAAATTTGTTGTTCTGATTCTATATAAGCCCTGTGTTTGCACTAAGCTGCTCTCTGCCCAGCTGTGGTTAGCGACAATTAGCAGTACCCTGCATAGATACTTTCAAGTTAATATTTCCCTTGGAATAATAATCTCTGCAACCTTCTCCAGTTCCCCTGCTGCTCCAGGAGCATCTGAATTGCACACAGACACCATTGCCTTGTTGAATCACTACAGTTCACACTGAGTATAGCAACCATTCTTAGTGTGTGTGATATCCATCCATCCATCCTTGACCCCTTTTCCCATTTTTGCACATGGGCTTGGGTTTCACTTCAACAGTGGTAATCATCTAGAGCCAAGGATTACACCACTGGGTGGCTAGCCCTGCTGTGGTTGTTCATCTGCACAAACACTTACACCTATTGCTAATTTAGAATGTCATATCTATCTGCTGTATGTCTTTGGAATGTGAGAGGAAACCGGAGCATCCAGGGGAAACCCACATAAACACAGGAAGGACATGCAGACTCCACACAGAAGGCACCCCAGCAGAGTATCAAACCAGATAACCTCTTGTTGTGAGGTGAAAACACTAACCGCTGCACCACTGTGCCACCCATCATCCCAGTCGAGTTAAATCTCCCCAGTCTTCTCCATGGTTAAACCCATAGTAAAAATCTGAAACCATAGATAGGCACTTTCCTATCTCTGTGGCCAACCTGGTGGACATGGACATCCTGAAGCAATGCAGCAATTATCTGACATATTCTCACAGTCATATAATCCTGAAAAAAACAAACACAGTTTGTGAAAGATGTAGTTACACTATGAAAATTGAGACACGACTCTCACATACTGACAAATCAAATGGCAAACAGGTTGTCAGCACATGCACATCATTTCCCTTGCTAAATAAGGTCTCAAGACATAAACCCACATATGTGAGTTATTTATAAGTAACATACCAAAACCTCAGAGGCGTCCCATATGCTTCCCTCAGAAAGCATGTGCAAAAAAAAAAAAGTCAACACCGATCACTACACTTAAAAATGCACATCACAATCTCTCCACAAGCAAGCCCCTAAGGTAAAACACCACACATTCAAACATCTTGGTCATAGGAAACCCCAACATGAGACACACTGATGCCCCCTCAGCAGGTTAGATAAAGAAAGAGTTACAGTTAGTTGGCTTTTAGGGACCAGAGTTCACCAGATCATGCAGACACTCAGATCACTCAACCAAAAGTACCAGTATGATACAGTCATAGTCCATGTGGGGCTGAACGACCTGAATAGTACCTCCCTGGAGTATAAGAAGAAAGACATTATGGACTTCTCTGAATACATGTCACAGGCAGTTATGAGCCTTGCATTGTGCAACATTCTGCCCCCAACTAGAATTATACCACAGTACGAACAGAAAATGATTGACTTAACTAAGTGGCTTAACTACTGGTGTCATTCCAAGGAGATCCAGTATTTGTCAGCCTGTGATGACATATTTGACAGACCACGCTGTTTTGCCAGAGAGGATCTGCACCTGTCATTGCTAGGCTTTTGAATATTGGTCAAGGTAATCGCCACCCAACTAGTGAAATTTTTAGGCAGTGCCAAACCAACACACCTACCAACATAAATTCTTCCAATACCAAGCTGAAGGTACTACTGCTGAGTACTAGGAGTCTTAATAAGAAACTGCACTTTCTGAAAGCTCTCCTCACCCTCAGGAATGTTGATTTCTGTGCAATTACAGAGACATATTTCAAGGCTACGGAAAGCACCCCAGCAGTGCAAGGCTTCAATGCTTATCACACACTCAAACCACCCTCTGAAAAGGAAAAATCAAAAGGAGGAGGTGTTTCCATTTACATAAAAAACAATCACACCTCTAGATTGGTCAAGCAAGATGACACACTTGAGCTACTCCATGTCCAGCTGACCATAGGCAAAATCCATCACCAGGTCCCCAACCATGAACCATGAAAACTACTCCACATAGCTGAAGTAACTAGAATCATTACCATTCAGCCCAACACACTACTCATGGGTGATTTTAACTACCTCTCCATAAAGTGGGAAACATACAAGACCATTAACATGCAGGCACAGAGATTCCTGGACTTTGTCAATGCAAATGCTGTGGAACAGCTGGTAACATTAGAACTCCCATCAGATCCGAAAATCCTAAAGAATTTTTCCAAGGCAAATTACCTTCTATTAAGTGATAGCATAGGTCATTTTAAAGTTCCCCTGACCCCCAAAATACAGAGGCCTATGCAGACATATACACAAATGCCCTGTAAAACCACTTAAGCAACTGCATAGAAATGGCAGTACCTGACTGAACTAAACTCAGATCTAGCTGGAAAAAAAAGTCACCCTGATGGACACCTGGCATAAACAGACTATACAACAGAAGGAAGAAATTCCTGTCTATAAATATGAAGGAGGGAGCACAACCGAGAAAAAAATTTCTCATTATTCTCAACTGACAAATCAGGAAATTAGTCAAGTCTTCAAAAGCTAAATACAAAAGTAAAATAGCCTCCCAAGCAAAGGATAACCATAAAGCATTTTTAGTTATGTCTGACAACTTAAGGGAAATACTCAACAATGTGCTGAGTTGACTATAGATGGCACTACCTACACTCATCCAAAAGAAATAGCAAACCTGCTGGCTGATATCTTCACCTCAGATTTCATCTCCTCATCACTTCCAGTCACATCCCATGAAATACCCCCTACCATTCCTTTGCCTCTATGGCAGGACTAGCCACTCAGAAGTGTGAACCTTGGCTCTTTCTGATTGTCAGTGTTGAACTGACACCCCAAAGTCATATGTAAAAATAGCAAAAGGGGGTTCTGGATGTATGGATAGATATCTCTGTGGTCTCTAAAGCTAGAAACATAGCATCAATAGGTCCTGATGGAATGCCAGGGTGCCTATTAAAATGCTTGAAATGGACCTAGAAGACCCACTCAGGTTGCTATTTAACCACAGTCTCCAGACAGGCTTTGTCCCAGTAGAGTGAAGGACAGCAATAGTCATCCCTCTGCATGCAGGGGGACCATCAACAGACCGAGGAAACTGCTGACCCAAAAGTCTGACTAACCTCATATGCATGACTTTGGAAAGGATAATCAAGGACCTGACTAACAATAACATAGGAAATCTCCAGACTCTAGAGCCAACCCATTTCATCTTTGTCAAGGGCTGGTTCTGCCTGCCTGCTCAGTCTGGTGAACTTTTTGAGAAGGTCACCAAGGCCATGAATGCGGTTAAGACAATGCATAATGCCTACATTGACTTGGCTAAGGCATTTGACATGATACCTCACACAGGTATAATAGATAAACTCATAAAGTTGGACATAAACCTTTACATCACTAGATGGCTAGCCATCATGGATAGAACACATGTTGTTAGAGTGGGGGAATTCACATCCAACAAGAGGCCAGTCACCAGTGGAGCACCACAGGGCTCAGTGTTGGGCCCCCTTGTATTTGGAATTTACTTCTCAGATGTTAACACAAATGTAGATGGTCTTTGGCTGACACGTTTGCAGATGCCTGCAAGTTGAGGACAATCATTGACTCCACAAATTATGTCAATATCCTACATAATGGTCTGACACAGACTAATGACTCATGTCAGAGCCATGGCCTCAAACTAAATGTGAAAAAGTGCTTACTAATACCTGTGATAGTTTCTACTCTAGCTCAGTAATCAAGGAGCCTCAATCCTCACCACTGACACTGTGAGAGGCAGGCACTAGGAACAAAGATGGATGCACTGAGTATTTGCAGATTCAGCTCTCTACACCAAACACAATTTCCTTTAAGAGCACAAAGGGAGTACACTCCAGAACTGGGGCTGGACTGTCTCTCTCTTGACCCCAAACAAGACTCAACAGGGACCACTTTGGAGCACTGTATGCCTGCTCCAATCAGCTGGCGCATGTGCGCACACACACACACACACACACACACACACACACACACACACACACACACACACACACACACACACACACACATACACACACTTGGATATTTGTTTTTCACACACACACTTGGATATTTGTTTTTCACACACACACACACACACACACACACACACACACACACACACACACACACACACACACACACACACACACACACACACACACACACACACACACACACACACACACACACACACACACACACACACACACACATACTCTTGGCAAAAGCTGGCACAGATTTCACAGATTTAACAACTGTGCCCCTTCTGCCCATAATATAAAGTAATTATGCTGCCACCAGTTAGTTACTCTAAGGATCTTACAAGGCTACCCAATTATACTGAGTAAAATTAAAATTTATACAAATGGTAGACCAATGCACAAGGCTTTCAGGAGCAAACACAGTATCACTAAAATAAGCATAAGTACTTTTAAGATGTTAAAAGTATTCTTTAAAAGATCAGCCACAATGAAAGGTATTGAAATCTTTAATAATAAATAAAATAGATAACATGAGAATACTGAATATCTAGTTATAATAAACACCAGAGTTTCAATCACAGGAGATATACAAAAATAACACAGTTGGATAGATGCACACAGATGCAGAAAAACAATACTTAATTAATCTCACTATATTTTCCTGACTGGCTAAAGAATTATCGTTCCCTAGTTACATTACTTACTACAGCAAGGTAAGATGATGTTGTTGAGTTGCTTACTATAGCAAGTTAAAATGAGGTGTGTGGTTGTGTAAGATATCTGTGAGAAATTTTTCCTGTCAGGTTCCAAAGAACAAAGTGCTGCTGTGAGAGTTCCATCATATCTCTCACTAATATCTAAAAAAATGTCAGTGCTGGTTATAGAATAACATCACCTTGCTACTTTCCTATCCTCCCTTTTCTGTCCCTTTTATGGTAACAGTAATGTATCCAGCTAAGCAGAAGCTAAGTGGTAATTACCATATGCTATTTGTTGTCCCTGTACTTCTTTTCATATGTGTTCTCATGAGGCTCGCACAGGAGAGTTCCACAACACTCCCTTTCTCTTCTTCCTATGGTATTGCCTTAATTGTTGTCACTCATTTACTTCATTTCCTTTTTGCATGTTGATGTCCTATGTCCCTGAACCACAGTCATTTCCCTACTTACATAATATGGCCCTGCTTAGTTATTCATGTCAGTTTTGCACAATGTATTTTCTCCATGTGACTCAAGTTAAGTGACACTCTAAAGTTCATCTCAATGAATCCCAGCCAGCTTTGCATACAAAACAGACAAATGGGTAGTATCCTGACATGAATGAATTGACATGATCTGTTGGATCACTTCAGGACTATTAATTGCCTGAAGTTTCTCCTCTGTAGGGTGTTTTGCTTATCTATATTAATTTTGCACCTGACTGTGTAACATAAAATAATACCCACAAAAGGTGATTGTAAAACAAAAGACAGCCAATAGCCAGCAAATCCTTTGTTTTGCTCAGCAATCTAATAGGCTGTTTTCATTTTTGTATGAACAAAATGAAGATGTGTAAAAATCTAGATTTACAATATTTTTTACTCTGACAGTGCTCTGCATATTGAAAGTCTCCATGAAGGAAGGAAATACATTAAGTGTAAAAAGAGAAATGTATAACTTTATGAAGACCTATACCTCTCAAACTCTAAAGGCAATAAATCTGGACAAAGTGTAAAATAATGTGGGTTAGGGATAAAGGCCCAAAAATGTGGACAGATTTTAAATATTCTTCAAATAAACCTAGGAAGTTGACCAAATAGCTCTTATATTAGCATGCATTTTCTGAGGATATGAAGGCTGAAACGCAAATGTATGCCTTTATTTAGTCACTTCAGTCATCTCAGATCTGCCAGAAAGTCACACATTTTATGAGGAACAGATCAAAAACAGGAGGCCAAAATATAGACATTCTGAGAAAATCTGGACAGTTGAGAGGTGCACCACCATAAAAGCCTGACAAATGCAGGCATATGTATCATAAGACTGATCAAAATCAAATTATAAAAAAAATAACACTGTTCTTTTCTGAAACAATAAAGGATGGTATTTTTGATGACTATGTTTTCCAAATCACGTGCAATCTTAGGTGGTCAGAAACTCACCCATTTGTTTCTATCAAATGCAGTTTAATATTAAGATTCATATTGTCTGCTTACATTTAATGCTGCAAAAAACAAACAAAACAAAACAGAAGTATAAAATGCAGACAGCAGTGAGAATGCCCTATTTTGTATTATGAAGTGCAAATTTGTTGTATTCATTCAAGCAGTACAAAGCAGAATTGACATGGGGAACAATAATACTGACTGGACAATGTTCATGACTTTATTAAAGAGTACAGGGTTGTAAATAAAGATGCAGATAATCGGAGTAACATCAACCTGCCCATCTTCCTTCTCTCACCTAATATGCAATACAACTACATGTATATGGCAAATATTGTAATATTTAACATTATTATTGTAACATTCTGTCACATAACATAAATGGAAATAAAGTTGTCATCAAATTAGTAGCATATATTTTCTTGAACTTTTATAGAGCTTTTCTCTAAGCATGCAGAGATATATCTGTCATCAAAGTAGCAGTAGTGCATTTCATTATTATGTGTCTTTCTGCTATAATTTTTGCTTTCTAACCCAGGTGAAAATTGCCTTCTGAGATCAGGATCCTAACTAGCAAAGATTTACTTATGAGAATTCATTGCAGCACACTTTTTCAGTTTAACATTTATCGAAATATATATATTGAAAGTGTTGAGCTGAAAAACATTAAAAAAAACATAGAAATCTTTTTTGCCCCCACACCCCCACAAAAAAAAATTATGTATACCAACTCAGCAGTTGTACCACCATGGACAAAGGAGAAAAAGCCTGCAAAAATGCTCTGCTAGCTCCCACAACATAACATATTGCTTTTCAACACACCACAGCATTACATTTTTGAACTAAAGCTGCTAGACCACCAGCAGAACAATCACCTGTAACTATGCCATTCACAAATTCAAATAAATACAAAATCATTAATGAATAACTAACTAAATAAATAAAACAATATTTAATTCATAGCAAATGTGCGTGTAAGTAGTCATATATTTATAAGAATTTCAGAATACTGTCTACTACAGCTCCATGTTGAAATGTCAGCATTTGTAACGCTGAGTGGAATACTAGCCCCCCTCAAATAAAACCTTAGAAATACAGGAGAAGAGAGAATATTGAACATTATTCTCCTATTTTTTTGCAGGGGACAAGTTCCCCTGCAATCCCTCCAATGTGCAGCCATGACTCCCTCAAACGTATATATACCAACTCTGAAATCACTATACCTCAGAGAAAAGGGAATATTGTGAGAAGTAGCCATCTCCTATTTGATATATGTAAGTCCATTTTTTGGCCATTCATTCTTCATATTTTGAGATTCACTCATCTGAGCCTTGACATTTCAAATGGTTGCCATCTACTGTATGCATAATAATTTCTACATAGCAGCAAAGTTGTGTGTAATCAAATTTTTTTTGCAAATGTTAGCAAAGGGAGCGTACATTTATAAAGCAATAATGTGCACTCAAATGATAACTGATATCTGTAGTATTTCAAGGAGTTTCTTACCCTTATTGTCAAGAGCTTTATGAATAGTTTTAACATCAGCTAAATTCTAAAGCTATAGTATACCTACAGCATATGTTCATTGTAAAAGTCTTCCAGAGGTATCTCCAGCCAGACAATCCTTTGCATCTGATGGGTCACAGTAGGTTTTCTCTTATGGCTGTAATCTTAGGTCACTTCTTACATTTTTACGAGCGTATACTGAGACATCCCTGCTCCCTAATTCATGCTGTTTCATTCACTTCATATGATGTCCACCCTCCCTTACACAGCACAGGGTTGTAGCAAAGGACTAGTTTGGTCACTTGACCTCTGCTCTCCCACTCTAGAATAAGAATATGAATGCAGACCTGACACTAAATACATTCTAGAAGAGATAATTGGGTGGTGATCACAGATAATGTATATAAGGGCAATGAAGATATCCACTGCAAATTCATCTTTTTGCTGCAAGCCATTTTCATGCATAGTACTTCCACAGAGGAACTACTGAGACATCTGTGCATGTGTATACTAATATCTGAGTATTGCTTCCTGCATATAATATAACAAGGTCAAAACATCAGAGATGTGACGGCCTTTGACACCTAAAATCAAATCCTAGAAGTCTTCTAAAGTTGGGGAACATCTGGTTACCTTTAATTGAGTTCTGTTTGGAAACCTCTGTGGTTCTAAAATGAATTCTGCATGCCATTATTTAGCTGACCTGAATTTTAAATTTATGGTGATAACTTGTCTTTAACTCTTAGTAATTATATCCAGTTTCTATGGATTTTGTTGGAATGACTGACTGTATTAAATTGCTCAGAAGGAACTAACACAAGTACAAGTAATTCACTAGCTATTTAGTAAGGCTATAAGGTTAATGATCTAAAACCATCAACCCATATCAAATCATACAGTCCCAGGACATAAAAGTCACTGTAGCCTCTAAGCCATTGCAAATGTCAAAAGAGCTCACTACAGGCCTTCAGAATTCGAACTTTTAGTATGATAAATGTACAAATGGATTGCAAAGTGTTATACTTACAAGGTTATATTAGTCTTTGGTCAAGATCAAAATGTCATCAGCATTTCTGTTTTATTTATAAGGTTATATATGGATACAGTTTCAAAATAAATCTGTAGGTAGTGTTATCTTTCATGCACTGAAATTGATACCTGCGTGGTCTAGTGGAGAAAGCAATGAACTATGAAACGAAATTTAGAATGAGAATTCCTTCTCATCTGGGAAAACCTGCATGATACTGAGGAAGGTTGCACGATAGTCTGGTGGTTCATTTCTATCCAGCTCAGTACAGCATTCATCTGATGAAATCTGATATGAATTACACGTGCACTGTTCTGATTAAATACATCTGTGAGGTTAAGAAGTTGACAGGTAAGTAAGCTGACTGTTCATTTTGGGTTATACTGCATCGGTACATCTCTTTCGGTAGAGCAGTGCATTTGTATATGCTATGCCGCAAGGTCATAAAGGTAAAACATAATATGCCATGCACACTTTAGAGCATATTTCTTAAATAATTAGCTTATTTTGTGCAATGAGAGGTAATGGAATAGAAAAAAAAATGAAATGGGATATTTATCATGGCTTATAGATGAACATTTTGCTGATTTATTAGTAATGGCTCATAGGTTAAATAGGTTTATGGCTTATATATATGCCATTTCCTGATATTTTTTTTCAATAATGACAATTCATACTCTACATAAACATGCAATATTGATATGGTAGGGGGATACTTACATATATAACTTGTCATCATATAGACAGATGAGCATATTGTCTGATTATGTACTGTAGTACAAACTTTATACAGAGGAATGACTTGGCAAAGTCACTAAACAAATTATTTTAGTAATAAGTAAAATGATGTTAAACCCACTGATTTGAAGAAAACATGCACGTTTATGGAAAAGGTACTGTCACACTTGATTTTTTCACATTGGCATCTAGTTCCTGTATTGTCACATTAGTGTTTAAGGCTTGAACAATTTCACATGAATGTAATATTGTAAACTCTTTACCATGAAATGAAAATGTGACTTGCAAATAATTTTGTGCAATGAAATCCAATATGTGACTTCTGTGTAATTTGTGTGCTGCATAAACCTGGGTTGTGGATGAAAAGCATCAAAGGATCAATCTACCTACCCATTTATCAAATTCAAATAAATCAGATAAGTAAATAGCAGAAGGTTAATTCTCACTGAGTAACAGAGAATTTAGGAGGAGGCTTAACTCTGCCAGTCACTGGTAATGCCTTGATTTAAAGTGGCATATTTATCATACCTGAGATTATGTCAGGCATGGTTAATATGAGGTCCATGAGCCAAGAGATTATGAGCACTGGCATCAGAAGGCATACATATGCATATTTGACAGTTGGTGCAGAGGTTAAAGTTCTGGTACAGGGTTTGATTCCCTCACCATTCACTTCCTACTGTGTGAACTTAAGCATGTTACTTAGACATTGCTCTTGGGTCACTTCTGAAAAGGGACTGTGTGTTCAGTGAGCCTACCTGGTTAGCAAATATGATTATTATTTTAGAAGTACAGTGCATCTGAAGGTTTAATGTTCTTAATCTAATTATTAATTTATACTTTGTTGATCAAGTTAGTTTCACTAGGCTAGCAACCTTTTTTCAAGGGAGAACTGAGATGGAAGTCATACTGACTAGGAGGAATTTGACCAGAGTACAAGAGAACGTTCCCTAATTGTGCCATGGGATCTTTTGCATACAACTGAGTTAACAACAACACTGGCGGACGGTACCATAGTTTAATAATATCATCTGAAGAATGGAATGCTCAGCAGTAGAGAAACACCCGCCAGTAATAGAAATAAATCCAAGCGTATGGTGTGGGAATAGAATCAACAACCTACTGATACTCTAGTGTCAAAGGTGAAAGTCTGCTTGTTGAATCACACACACTGACACAACACTGACATTAAGTGGTTAAACAATTCTATGATGACTAAATTTGATACAATCAAGAAATATTGTTTTTGTAGGTAATTCACAGTTGCTTTTAAGGAAAGATAGTTTTTATATTAATTGGTCCTGAAATTATTTTTTCTCCATTATCTGATTGTGAATAAGTCTAGGAGTACAGACTATCAAAACTAATATACCAGGGAAAAGCTGTATTCATACTCATATTATATTTTAATAATAAAGCTTTCATACTGTCATACAGAATGTCTCTCTCTCTCTCTCTCTCTGGTGTGTGTGTGTGTGTGTGTGTGTGTGTGTGTGTGTGTGTGTGTGTGTGTGTATGTATATATATATATATATATATATATATATATATATATATATATGTGTGTGTGTGTGTGTGTGTGTGTGTGTGTGTGTGTGTGTGTATATATATATATATATATATATATATATATATATATATATATATATATATATATATATATATATATATATATATATATATATATATATATATATATATATATATATATATATATATATATATGTCCCAATCATTTGTTGCTGTGAGACCCTCTTGCAGTATATAAACGTGTGTGTGCATATATATGCATATATGATCATACTATCATAGGAGGTTAATAGACTAATGACCCTGGGACCCTTACAAGTCTAGCCAAGAATTTATCCCCAAAAAAGGAACCTCAGTTAGCACCTGTTGCCCTTTTCAATGAGAGACACAAGTGGAACCCCCGGGAAAAATTTGGGGTTTCCCATCCTCTCCTCAAGGTTGCACTTCAAGAGGGTCAGTGAGGTACTCTGTTTGACATGTATGGGAAGTCTATTCCAGAGATGGGGCAGCCTCTGGGAGACAACCCTGTCTCTCTGACATCATTACCAGATGATATATGTTAGATATATTAGCATATTAGATTCAGGCCTTTAGAGTGGGTAATGTGTGAGGAGTTAGACTTATGGATATGGCACATCTCTAGTAGGGCAGAGTCCAAGATTACCTTGTAGGTGAGACACAGATCACTTCTGAGCAATCTATATGATACTGAGTAGAGTGATAGTGATTTGAGCCTGTCCACATATGACAGGTGTTGGAGGCCATGGATTCTTTTCATGATGTATTTCTGTGGCCTTTCCCGTTGATGAAGATGTTTGGAGAGGTACATCCCAAATGGGGTGTTAGACTCAATTATTGGTCTAACAAGGGAGGAGTATAGACAGGTAATAACCTCCTTTTTTCTGGAAGCAATCCATTTACTTATGAGATGAACCAAGTAAAAGGCTTTTCTGACCACTGCCACTACATGATTTTCGAATGTGAAATTTTTGTCATCCTGAGTACCCAAGTCTCTCACCACAGGTTGTGTCCTTAGGGGGTTGCCATTGATGTGGTAATCATTAGGGGCCATGTTTATGCTGAATGGTATGATGATACATTTTTTTTGTTTAACATGAGGCCATGACATTGGAACCAGTCATTTGTTGCTGTGAGACCCTCTTGCAGTATGTTAACATCATCTGGGGAGTCAATGACAGCACCCAAATTACAGTCATCTGCTAACTTGTCAGCCACAAGCCTTTGTCTTTGCCTGGATCTCTGAAAAGTAGATGCCAAACAGTAGGGGTCACAGGACAGATCACTGGGGAACACCACTAGAAACAGGTCTGCTATCGGAAGTGGAGGCACCTATTTTGACCTTGTGGGTCCTGTCAGTGAGCCAAATGGCCAACCACCTGATGAGATAGGGATTTATGCCAAGTTGTTTCAGATTTTTGATGATACCTGAGTGGGGGATTGTGTCAAAGGTCTTGGCCAAGTCAAGGTAAGCTGCATGTACTGACTTTCCCTCATCCATTGCCTTTGTGACAGTCTCAAAGAAGTCAACCAGGTTCAACAGGCAAGATCTGCTCTTGACGAATCTGAACTGGGTGGGGTCAAGTGCTTGGAGATTACCTATGTCCTTGTTTATATGGCTTTACAGATGAGACTTGTTAAGCTAATGGGGTGATAGTTTCCAGGATCAGTAATGGCATCACTTTTGTGCAAAGGGATGACAGTGGCAGTTCTCACTTTGTTGGAATGAAGCCTCTACTTTGGCTGTGATTGACTAGGGTGCTCAATGTTGAAGCTAGTTCTTGCTGGAGATGGTATAGAATACAGCCTGGGATACTGCCAGATCCCATGGAAGCTGTGTTCTTTGCCTTGTATAGGGCATTTAACACTTGGATCTATGGCGATATGAGGTGTAGGACAATTATCAGGGATATTGAATGACCCTTTGGGGGGGCAGGGGGATGAAGTTTTTGCTTGAACCTATCTGCTAGCAGGATGGCTAAGTCAACAGGATCAGTGTAAGTGATAAAATTAAGTACTAATTTGGAACAAACCTGGACTTTACCATGGAGGCTCCTGACATAACTGGAGAAGGTTTTTTGGATTTCCTTTGTTTCAGAGGCTAGTTTCAATTTGTAATTGGCTTTGGCGGTTAGTGATCTAATTTGTTTGTTGAGGCTAAAGAGGGAGTTTTTCCAATTTGGAATTTGTTCCTTTTACCCTTCAACAACAGTTTCTTCCTTTTGTTTTAAAGCTTATTGATAGAGGATGTCCACCAGACAGGTTTGCATCTCCTTGAGGAGCATGTTTTAGCTCTGTTGGGTGTGGCTGAGTCCAAGCAGTTGTACAGGTACTTGTATGCTGCTTTGGCGTACTATTCAGCATAGTTGGCTGCATCATCTGAGGAGGGTGTGAAACTACTGATGCCCTGCCTTAGGAGGTTGTAGTCTGCTTTTGAGAAGTTTTTTAGCATGATTATGGCTGGGGGGGGGCGGTTGGATGGGATAGAAACTTTGAATGAGACAGACTGATGATCTGATCTCACCAGGGAAGAACATACTATGGAAGTGGTGCAGCAGTCGCACATGTTGGTGCAAACCAAGTCCAGAATGTTATCTCCCCTGGTCTAGTGTGTTAGAATTAATGAAGTCAAGGAATCGCTAGGTGAGTGCATTAGTGCAGGAATAGTTCACCCAGTCTCTGGTGGGGTAGTTGAAGTCAGGGTGTTAGGTGGTACTTTGGTGGAGTCAAGTAGATCCAGATAGGAGGAATGGGTGTCCTGAGTCATGGACAGGGGGGGGGGTATATAGCTGGCTATAACTTGGAATGGGTGTCTTGCCAAGTGTCAGTTGCACCTGGAGTAGTTCCAGTGCAGCATGTTGGAAAGCAAGTCTGGAGGTGCTCATGTCCTTAATGCAGATAGAGAATCCACCACCCTTAGTCTTCCCAACCTCATTTTGGGGTCAGAATGTGTGGAATGAGTTATAGCCTGGTAAGGCAGGGGTGCTGTCTGCAGCCCTGAATCAAGTTTCTATGACTGCACAGATATCGGCATCTTCCAGTGTGAGGAGAACCTCTAGTGAGTGCATTTTCAGGATAAGGCTCCTAGTGTTAAGCAGCATCACCTTCAATTTGCTTTTTGATACATCTTTTATGTTGGAAGATTTGTCTTTGGGACATTGCCTAAAAAAGGCACAATGTGGACTACAAAAGTCTTGGCCAGGTCTGGAATCTCAGGGGAGACAGGTGGAGGTCATTTCTGGCAAAGAATCAAGGCCTGTCAACCATGTCATCCCAGGCAGACAGATATGGATCCCCTTGGAATGACAACAGAAACTAAGCCAATTGATGAAGTAAGTTATTTTTTGTTGGTATCATGGTATCCTTCTTGGTGAAGGTAGGATGCTGCTTGGGGCTAGGGTTATACCAGCCTTGGACAGATGCACTGATAGCTCAATCAGGTCTCTCTTCATATAGTCCTGGGAGGTACGTCTCAAGTCATTCACACCAACATAGACAATAACAGAGTCATACTTGCACTTGTTGTGGAAAGACTTAATTGCATGAGTGATGTGGTGGATTCTGGCACCAGAAAGACAACTGACCATGACCTTCTCCTTGCCGAACCTGGTGAGGGGAACATCAGTGTGTCTCACAACTGAGTCACCAATGACTACAATTGTTGGTTTATTTTTATGCCTTGTGGGCTGACTTGGTTTATTAGCTTGCCTTATTGGCTGTGTTTGTGAGACACTGGTGTGTTGACTGCTGTGTGTGATATGTTTGGTGTTGTATGTGGAATGTCTGTGAGTGTGTTTTGGAGGTCTCTGCTATTTAGGTAAGTTTTTAGGAGGATCTCTGCATCGGTGGGCATGTGTTGTGCTTGGCTATGTCATGTGAGTGGTGTGGTGTTTGTGCTGGTAATCTCCTCTTTGTCAGGAGTACTGACTGTGGAGTGAGAGAGCATGGATTCCAGATTACTGATGTAGATACATTTCTCGCAAGTAGAAGAATTATGTGTTGGAGAAGAGGATTGTCAGTAAACATGAGGCAGTATGCCTATATATCGTGTATATATATATATATATATATATATATATATATATATATATATATATATATATATATATATATATACATATATATCATATATAAATATATATATATATATATATATATATATATATATATATAAATATATATATATACATATATATATCATATATAAATATATATATATATATATATATATGTGTGTGTGTGTGTGTGTGTGTGTATGTATATATGTATGTTTACACAGACACATACACACACAGCTCAATCACATAGAAATGTGGAACTCTGAATGTGACACAGATGACTTGAGATTGATTGATCTTACTCCCGCAGGAGGAGAGGCCTAAGGTAACATGGGGAGAAGAACCATTTTTTCAGCTGAGTCGCTCTACAGGGAGGTTTGTGTACATATTACACCTGCTAGAAAGTTGCTTGATGTATACAATTATGACAAAATGTCTGTAAATCATTAGTCATTAAAAAAAAACAGTTTCAGACTTTTCTTGTTTTCTGAAACATCTACTGAAAAAGAATTGCTAAATGGTTAGACTAACAGTGGTTGTGATTCTAAGAACATTATGTAGAGACCTAAATGAATGCATGCTACCAAAAGTTATTTATTTATTTACATTTGTTAACCAGGTAGTGTCCGACTGGTTTGAAAAAATAAACGTTTTCAGCATAGACCTGGGGAAAAAAGCCTCACAACAAAAAAAACATTATTAAGGTACAAGCAGTAAACTTAGTTTAAGTAGTACATTACTAACAATATGTAAATGAGCTTAACAAAAATATTATAGCAAATTCTAATAACAGAATACAATATAAAGATCAAGATGCATGTTTCAAACATACAGGAATATTTTTTTTGTTTTTACAATATATATGAGGTACATAAGTCATGTAGCTTTACAAAGTCATTTCTGAAAGACCAAAATTGGTCATATAGGTTATTAAAAGAGAAAAAGCACCTGGAGCAGTGGGAGATACAAAATATGAACCAGACCAAGAAGGAATGCATGTTGGCTAACAAAGATGCTAAGAAAGCAATTGCAATGGCAAAGGACAAGGTATAATGAAAGGGGATACTGCCAGCCCAGCTAGTTGGAATTTTGTAAGTAACTATATGTCATTGGTGAATACCAAAATGATTTATATAAGATACTTGTGTTACAAATGTATTAGAACTGTATGTCATGTGTATATCAAACTGCTTGTATAGACGTGTTTATTGAAAAGGTATTTGCAAAGTGCTGTTTATAATATAACCATAGTGTGCCCTACTGCAAGAGAACAGAAATGTACATGCACTATTGTAACTGTTTAAATGTATATATTTTAACAGTGGAAACTGGAATACAGGAGGTCAACTTCAGTCCAGCAAACTTCAGAAAAGTAACTGAAATTATATTACTTTATGGCTAGGCCATGAAAGATGGTATCTTTCAGTTTTCAATGCAACAAGAGACACAACATCTGTACTTGGAAACTTTCTGTATTATCTTTAGGGTGATCTAATTACTGGTCTTGAAAGCATGAAGGAATGCAATTGCTTAATGACTTCCATCATCTGCCAGAAATCTGGGGAGAAATGCCCTTGTCCGTATATTTTTACAGGTTTATATTTGTGATGGAGTACACTAGCAAGCAGTTTGAAGGGGAAGGATCAACAAAACTGTCATATGCTGACAATGTGGCATTACAGACAGTCTGTCAATAAAAACCTCAGCAAATAAAAGGGAGTGAAATGGAAAAATGAAGGCACACAGGATGAAACTAACTACAGACAAGGCAGATTGCATAGCAGCAAATGCAGGGAAAAGAAGAAGCTGAAAACTGAGATGGAAGGGAAATAGTGGAACAGGTTAGGTGACAGAGATGAGGTGCTGGAAATGGGTGGGAGGGAACACACTTTGGAACAGATGAGGAAATAAGGACATCACAGTAGATGCCAACATATCTCTAATTGGTCAAAGATAATGGAAATGGTGGGTTTGTCACACATAAAAGAAAGCAGAGCAAGATTTGGTAAGCAATACTTGTGAGAAACCTAATGAAGGCAAGAGAAAACAAGGACTTCCTGTCAAGAGATGGCAGGATTGCATGAGATGAGACTTGCAAAGGTCAACTATGACTGTCAAAGTAGGTGGAAGAGTGGCACTGAATCAAGAGAGGTGGTGACAGTTGATGCTACACCCCATTCCATGTAAATAAATAGCAGAATGCAGGTTGATTATGATGATGATGATGACTAAATGAATACACATTATGCCACTATTCCATTGTACTGCTGAGAACAAGAGTTATATCACTGTATTTCTTTATTTATTTGTAGTATGCAAGTATATGCAAATAAATCCATGTTCTGTTATCTAGAGACATCTGTCTGAAGTTTTTTAAGAATAGCATTTCCACTTAGAGATGTAAATGCATCCCCACATTCACTGTAACTTTGTAATTCTTCAAATTTACTAAACCAAAGGAACTAAATAAGACATAATTTAATTTTCCTTCTTTTTTGGCTATTTTGTTCTTTCTTGTTCTGACATTGTACAGTCTGCTTTAGATTTGGAGATTGAACTGTCATTTTAATGATAATGGGAGACACACTGTGGTTAATAACACATGCAAATAAAACATCCTTTTTGGTTTGTTTATATTAGTTATTTATTTATTTTGGTTTATTATTTATTATCTCCCATCAAATGTAAATCTCTGCAGTGAGGGCACTCATATCTACTGGACACCATTTCCAGGTCTTCAATTTGATTTGAGCAGTGGATAATACTGATACATTGTCTTAAACAATTTACACATGAATATACAGTGGGGACACTTTTGGGCTACCCATGTGGTCATCTGTCATTATGGAGAATAAATGTGTAGTACTGTCAACTAAGAAGTCATTGAAATGTATTAGTCTTATGACAAGGGGTGCAAAATGGGTCGTCCATCACCACTTTGTATGGCTTTAATGAGATATAAATTTTTGAACATCTATTGACCATGAAGTAAAGCTACAGACAGAATGTTTGCTGGGGGTCTTCTGGTAACATATTAAAGTTAAGTTATCTGGTGGTTGATACTAAGTCTTTCTGCAGACTAAAAGTTTTGTTTTTGCCTGTGTGCCATCTTTATGACACCACCAATGTCAGCTTTGCATATCAGAATTCCTGACTTAGGCGTGAGTTGGCTTACGTACCACATTTTGCATCTATTGTCCAGGAATGCATTTATGCTTTTCATGTTTTCATAAATATTTGTCTTGGTAAGTATGATAGACAGATAAATCTCGGTTTGCCAAACTTAATAAATAGCAAATCTAAAGGAAAATCAGACATTCCATAGATGATGAACCAGAATGGCTTCAGTGGTGAAAAATCGATCCACTAGGCATATAATATGTAACAAAGCAATTTATTAACAACACACAGAGGGAAAAAATGAAATAAATGAATAATATTAAACCAACTGAGTCAAACCCAAGTGTTTTTGTCTCCTGTGTAGGAGACTTTTTCAAGAACAGAGCATGCCCAACAACTGAAAAACTTTTATACCATCATTAATTAAGTTTCAAATCAAAAGCACCAATCATTTTCTGTTTTCACTAATTGAATCCTTTGGTGTAGGGTGTGATAGTTAAAGGTATAACACAATGAAATGTACAATAAAATATGCAGTTTTACCATGAGTCAAGCCAACACAAATAGTAAAAAAAATGTGTGTATACCATTTGTGCATTATAATCAGTTGTCATGAAATTAGAAAGTAAAAATATATATTTAAAAGTATATAACTAATATACTAGTGTTAGGTTTTACAAGTGCATATACATAGGCACATGCTTGTGTAACCTATTCACAAAAATTTATAAATATATAAATGAATAATGTCTGTATGAGTAAAAGCTAAAATATGTGAGCATATATATAACTTGTATACACAATAAAATTCATTTTAGAGGGTCAGAATGCACATAATTAATGAAATTAATAAAAGTAATAAAAGTACCTAACACAACTGCAGCAGTAGTGTTGTAGTACAGACTGTGCTTGTTTGGCACACAGGATTTGTGTGCTATGTGTTATGCGTGCTGTGTTCAGGCCTAACGTATGCCTGTGTGCCAGCTGCAGAGGTGTCTGCCACTCAGGCAGGATGCTATCCTTAGGCTCCACGAATGGCCCTGTGTGTTTCCGTGTTTGTATTGCTTTCAGTGTAGGTCCACATCAGACTGGTATTGCAGTCACTGTAGTATTTCATGCCACCTGACAGGTTATGCCAGTGCTGGGTTCAGAGTGCTTAGTCCACAGTTTGGCCATGTGTTTCCATCTCATACATGTGTTGTACATCCATGGGTAGGGGATAGGGTTCACTGTGTACATGTGGCAGCTGTGACATTACTACATGACTCACATATTCCACAACTGTACCATAGAGGTGACTGACAACTGACCTTTGCACATGCTACCATAGTATTGAGATTGCATTGGTGATTAACAGCACATAGGGCTAATGGTGAACAAGATACATAGGTCCATAGGTTCATACAAGGATATCTGCCCTAGGGCATTTATACACCTAGCCAGAATGTGTGTGGCTTTCACCATGCATTGTAAATCTATCTTGCTATGCCCTTTTCCAAGGTTAGTATACTGTGCCTCTGTCTAACAGTGACACATAAGTGATACCCAGGGTAAACCTACAATGTCACATCCAGTCATTAATATCCCTCTAGAAGATAGTCACTGAGTGACTCTGCCTATCCTCTATTGGGATAATATTCCAGAATGAAGGGAGCCTCTGAGTTATGAATGTGTCCCTCCAGCATGTCCTATGTATATCACTCCTGAGGTTCAAGTCTTTCCAGCGTGTAGCCTGATGGGATCTGGATATTCTTAAATGCAGCATGGCCATTAAGCCAGGGTTTGACATGGCTTTATATGTCAGGCACAGATTGCCTATGAAGACGCAGTATGCCACTGAGTAGAGCTGCTGTTTCTTTAACCAGTCAGTATGTGGCATCTTTTTGAGCCCTTTGATGCTCTTGTTGAGGTACGTATGTGGTCTTTCCAGTTGCTGCAGGTGCCTGGTAAGGTGCATGCCGACAGGAGCATTGTAGTCAATTAGGGCCATGATGAGGGATGAGTACAGAGGCACAATGTCCTCCCCTGATCTACATGTGAATCCCTTCATGATGATGTGGCCCATATAAAATGTTTTCCTAACCACTTTGGCCATGTTGTTGTCAAATGAGAGAATGCTATCAACCTGTGTACCCCAAGGTCCATAATTCCTTCGTCTGCACTTAATGGATTAACACATATGTGGTACTTTGTGGTCACTTTGTTTTTGACAAAGAGGATGACTATACACTTTTTGGCATTCAGCTTGAGGCCATGGCTGTGGCACAAGTCGTGTGTTTCCAAGAGGCCCTTTTGGAGGATGCGTGTGTTAGCTGGAGAGTTGATTATGGCGTCCAGTTTGCAGTCATCTGTGACTTGCTCAGCCACAGTACTTCCATGTTGGCCTGTACCTCTGATAAATATATACTGAACATGACAGATCCCAGGGCTGAGCCTTGTAGGACACCACTTGTAACTGGTTTTGAGGCTGACATGGCTCCAGCAATTCTAACCATGTGTGTTCTGCCCTTGAGCCACTGTGCAATATCTGTAGTGACATAGGGGTTAATATGTACACTGGTGAGCTTCCCTAGAATGCACAAGTGGGGTATTGTATCAAAGGCTTATGCAAGGTTCAGGTAGGCTGTGTAGACCACCTTCCCCTTGACAGTGGCCTTGCTGACTGTTTCAAAGAAATCAAACAGGTTTGAGAGGCAGGATCTGCCATTAACAAAGCCAAACTGTGTATGGTGACATATCTGTAGGTCCCCAATATCTATATTTATGAGGTTCATGATGATCCTAGCCATAGCTTTGCAGACCAAGCTATTCAGACGTATGGGGCGAATAGTGTCCAGGATCCATTAAGGCACCACCTGAATGTAGAGGGACCACTGTTGCTGTATGCCACTCTTTGGCCACATATCGTGTAGTAAGGCTGGGATTGAACAGTAGTGTTATGTCTGGGTGTAGCTCTTCTTGGGGTTCATGTAGGACACAGCCTGGGACACTGTCTGGTCCCATTGATGCAGTGTTTATTGCTTTGGAGAGGGCAGCTCTTACCTGAGCATCTGAGATGTCAAGCGGGCAGCACTCAGCTGGGAGAAATATTTGCCCTTTTGGTGTGGAAGGGGGGGGAAGGTAGCAGTGAACCTGTCCACTAGGATGATGGCAATGTCTGTGTGTTTGGTATTTCGTGTGACATCTTGGACTACCTCTGAGCATATCTGGGTATTACCACCCAGGTTCCTAACATAACTACAGAAAGCCTTGTGATTATCCTCAGTGTCTTGTGGAATCTTCTCTCAAAGATGGCCTTAGACAATCTTATGAGTGCCTGTAGTTGTCTTCTAATACTCATCAGTGATGCCTTCACATTTTGGGAGTTTGTTGTATCATGTAGTAGCTTAATCCTTCTATTGCATAGTTTGTTTATGGCTGGTGTCCAGCACACAGGACGTCTGCCTTTGGAGGACTGGGTCTTGCATTCATTTGGGATTGCATGATCCATGCATTCCTGAATGTGTCCATAGAATGCTTTTATACAGGTATCTGCAGTCTGGTCCATATTTTCAACAGACCTGGGGGCTTTGAAGGTTTCCACATCATTTATGAGGAGTGTGAACATGCTTGACATGAGCTGTTGACTGACGTCCCGCCCTCCAGACTGAGCAAGGTGAGGGTCACATTTAGCTACCTGTCGGGTGATAGAATGTGCCACATAACACAAGCACTCAGGGCACTCCACAGCAAGTACAAGTATGAGGCAGTCATTGTCCATGCTGGTGTGAACAACCTGAGACGTACCTCCCTGGACCACATGGAAAGAGACACAGAGGAGCTGTTACAGCACCCTCTCAAACTCAGGAATCCCACACAGCCTTCATGATGACACAGGAGAGTATAGATTTTTCTGCAAACACCATCACACTGGGTGATGTCAACTACCCAAACATAGACTCTGAACATTACTCAAGCCACAATACCCAAGCTCTAGGGTTCCCATAGTTCAGAAACTCTTTAACTATGGAACAGGTAGTCAACATTCCCACAAGAGGGGCAAATATACTAGACCTGATCATCACAACCATGAGTACAAAATGCTCACCACTTGAAGTATATCCCTCATTGTTGCAATCGAACCATATACTAATCATACTGGAGTACTGGATCCCCCACATATGCAAACCTCAAACACATCGATGTGTTTGTGTGGGAAATGCCCCTATTAGCAACTGTGACAGTACACTACAGGATGCAGATTCCCCTTTTGAAACACTGATGATGTCAGCACTCTATAACTATATTACCTGAATTAAAGTTGTCCAGTAATTCGTATAGCGCGCTCTGCTAATGCGTCTTTATCCAGTATCATAACATAGTTCGGTAGGGGTTAGAATCCTGCAAAGGGAATGTATGTGTGTTAGTATGAGTGGGGTTTGTGTGTGTGCATAATGCTGTGAGGGAAAAGTGTCTTTTGCCAACTGGGAGAACACACTACAGGGCGCACATCCCTCTTCCTAAACACAGATGATGTCAGCTCCCTCTAAGTACATCATTAGAAAGGATTTCTCCCACTAATGCAAATAGCACACTCTGCTAATGTGTCTGTCTCTAGTGTCATAATACAGTTACGTGGGGGGGTTGAATCTTGCAAATGGAAAGTATGTGTTTTAGTGTGGGTGGGGTTAGTGTGTGTGCACAATGCTGGGGGTGGGATGTGGCTTTTGCCAAATGGGGCTATGCACTGCAGGTTGCACATTTCCCTTAACAAACAGTGATGTTGACAGCACCCTATACAAACAAAACAACAAAAGAGAAGGTGTTGGTACCAATAACGCATGTAAGGTAACACTTCTTCAAGAAATGTCCACAAAACGAAGTAGGATAAACGAACAATCCTTTTACCCTATACAAACAACTGGCAGTACTCAGTATAGTGCTACATGCTACTGTAACACGCACATGTACCAGGATATACCTAGATAGTGTTTTGAAGCCTGAATGTGGCAAGTATGTGGATGTGGGATGTTTCTGTGTGTGCATTTCCGTATGGAAAACATGTTTGATGTGGCAATCAGGGTACCACAGTACCTGATGCACATTACACTTTTAAACTAATGAGGTTGCCTGCACCCTGTGAGTACAGGTAGAGAGGAGGATCGGTAGTAATCCATAGTGCACTTTTCAAATGTGTACCTGTCATGGATGGAGAGCTACCCATGTAGGGTGATATGTAATGGGAATGGCAGGTGATTGTGGGCATGTGTGGGGGTAGCAGGGTGTGTGTAAATGCATGTGTGACAGAACAGATACATATAGCTGAATCTACATAACAGCACATGATGCACATTCCCATAGTCAATGGTAGCATGTGATGGTGTGCAGCTGGTACACTTTGGTAAGTAGTATGGGTGCAGATAACAATTCAGGACATTCATACAGTTACTGCAGCAGGAATGCTGGGATATACACACAATCATAGTGGAACAGTGAACAGTTACCAACATGTTACTTCTTATACACATCTATGTAGTCACCCTGTGCATCAGCAACGTGTTTACCTTTTCCTGCACTGATGTTGTAGTATGCAGGAGGTGGCACAGTGTCATCATATGCACAGGGTGTGGGTTAGGTATGCCCAAGCCAGCCACTGGTACCACCAATCGACATGTGTGTGTATGTGTGTTTGTGAGGGGCAGCAGTACAGGGTGGACCAGTGTTGGTGCAGTGTGTGTGTGTGTGTGTGTGTGTGTGTGTGTGTGTGTGTGTGTGTGTGTGTGTGTGTGTGTGTGTGTGTGTGTGTGTATGTGTTTGCCCTAGGTGTTACATTTCTGCATGTGTGTAAGCACACACACAGTCCCACATAATGGCTGCCATGTACAGGGTTTTGTGGACAGCCACAGACTGCACCTGTCAGGTCATCCAGATCAGTGTCTGTGGGCAAGGACATGGTACCTGTGCCTGGCAGGGGTGCTACGGACCGTATCCGGTACTAACCCAGACTGGGTACTGTCATCGGAAGCGGGGGTGTGTTGACTGGACACAGTTCCCTGTTGGGACTGTCCAGAGCCACGTGCACGTGGTCTCCTGGGGCGTACTGATGAAAGCACAGACCCAGCATTGCTGGGGCTGGTGCTGGCACTTGAGGTGCGTGAGTGGGCCTGTTGTCATCTGCGGCCCCTGCCAGCTGGGTGCTGTTGCCGGCATATGGCCACGTCGACGTCGCAAACGCACACCATCGCCCTGGCCCATGGACATCTGGTTGTGGAGCAGCTGTTGTATGTCCCCACAATGTCTGTCAACGACATCTGTGAAGTTACGAATAGCATTCGCAATGTCACGTATGCCGTCTGTCATGGCTGTGCGACATGCTCTCAGCTCCCTCAGACCCTGTCTGCTGTACTTTTCCATACGTGCCTGTGCCTGCATAACAGTCTGAAACATAGTGGTGGTTGACATACCTCCTTGGGCACGTCGGCCAGAGGCAGTACGGCCACGGATGCCCCCACGAGAACCCATGGGTGACTGTCTGCATGGTACCATTGGAGGACCCTGCTCATGGCTGCTTTGTGGGGATGCATGTACCACAGGTACCACATTACCCTGGTCTATGCCCACTGCATACTCTCCATCACCTAGGGACAATGGTGACAAAGGATGTAACGGCAGGAAGACTGTGTGCATTGAAGGGGTTGACAGCTGTGTACTGTCAATTGGCTGACCAATGGTGGACCCAGACACACCTTCCTGCACCATTATAGACATTTCATCATCATCAGTACCTGGGGCACAAGATTCAGGTTCCCTGCTGCAGGTCACCAGAGCAGCACCAAAACCTACGGGAGGAAAACAGGGAACACAGATTACAGTCTCAACACATATTTGACAGTGATGCACTTCAATACTAATGCACACATTCAGAAATGGGCACATGCACTCATGGACACACACATACATGCACACATGGGCACAGGCACACTTGCACACATGCACACCCCAAAGTACACACACACATCTGTACTGAGTTACACTACTCTTACTAGTATTATAGATTGTTTTTCAGGTAATGTTAAACACACTCACCAGCATGTATGGCCTGCCTCATTGCTAGATGGGAGGGACCTGGAAATATGAAGACAGTAATGTCAGTGGGCACAAGTGTACCATTTGTTTTGCATATGATACAGTACAGTAGTACACTAGTTTCCGTATACACATCATCTGCTCATAATGTCAGTATCACACATGCACAATTACATATCATGCTGACAGATACATACCACGTGCACACCTTATGCTTGCATGAAGTAACAGTGTACAGAACAGTCATATGTACATACAAGGAGTTAACTCTAATCTCACCCTTACCTCTCTTCAAACAACAAATCAAACTGTACTTCCAAAACCACTGGCTTTGTTCTTGTAGTACTCCAGGCTAACTTTCCTCTCCCCACCCTCTCTTTACCTTTAACCCATCATTGTGCGTAAAAACTAGCTTCTACCCTGTGTCTTCTCCCTTGCTGTCCTTCTATGCTCTGACCTACTTCTCCCATCTCTCCCACCTCCTCTTGACTGTCTTCCTTCTTTTCCTCTCTTCTCTTCTTGACTCCTGCCTCTTCCCTATTATTTTATCTTTCATACTCCTTCTACTTCTACCCTTCTGAGCTTTAACTGTTACCTATATGGCTTTTGCCTTATTGCATAACCTTTATGTTTTAGGTAAAATTGCTTTAAAACCGACAGAACATTGTGTATGAGTTTAAACTGTTTGAGTTCCTTAAATGTATGTTGATTTTATTAACAAGTTGATTTATATTTCTATTATTTTGTATGTCTTTATTAACAGCTTGTCTGTCTGCCTTTATTATGTTATGTGTGGAGCTTTTCTCCCCGGGCCTCTACTGAAAATGGATATATATCCAGCTAGAATAGCCCGCTCAACAAATGTAAATAAATAACAAAATATAAATAAATATGGCATCTTACCTGCACGCTCGGTGTCTTGCTGCTGTGTAGATCCAACCTCCATCATGATGCACGTCTGATGGTGTTGTTGTTCTGGGGCTGGATCCACAACACTTAGCAGTAGCCCCTCCTGTCTGGTGAGGGGGGGATGTGTGGCCACCCCCCCACCTGTGGCAATCTGTTGCCTGCGGATATCTGCAGCACGCTGGCGGACATTTCTAATCAAATCACTGCAGTGATGTCTCACCTGCTCATATGTCCTATCATGCATGCCAACATCATTTATCCTGCTGACAAGGTTTTGCCACAGTGCAGACCTCTCCTGCTGACTCTGGGCGGTGCGTGAAAACAGGATGTCATAGTCATGCACCAGGCTCTGTTGGATGACTTCGTCCTCTGCAGCAGAGTAGGCAGGGTTCCTTTTCGGAGCCATATTCCCCTGGAAAGGAACACAAACAGGTTATCAGCAGAGTATGTCAGCAATATATGGTACACATTCTATACAGGGAGTATTAAATTGTACTTATTAGTGCTTGGTTGTAACTTGATTAAAGTGCAGCTATCATTCTAAGTCTGTTGGATTAAGCACTTGGCCTTCAGACCAGTTGTTTTACATTAGGGAGGTTTGTGGCAAGCACTGTGGTGGCAGGACACATAGCTTTCATCCTTCTAAGTTGGGAACTGCTGATTGAGAGCCCAGTGTCCAAGTGTATTAGTTCTGGTATAAGCAGTTGGCCTTCAGGCCAGTTATGTAACATTAACAAGGTTTGTGGTCTGCACTCTTGTGTGAGAATAGGCTGGGAACTTCTGGTTTCAGGTTTATAGTGCCTGCATATTTGAACTGTATCTTACTGACATTGGTACACCTTGTTTGCTGTAGCATACACTACATCCAAGCCTCCTGAATCTAGCTTTGTGCATATGCTTGTTATTTGTTAGCTTGTTATATCACTGGTACGCTACTTCCACATAATACACAGCTTCTCAGCACTTCTGTGAATCACTACTGATATCTGCATTGCTTACTGTACGTATTTCTTTGTTACACTTGACAGCAAGTGACTGCTTGTTGTTCTTGCATTTACTTAATTGTAACACATTGCACTTATGTTACCTGGCACTTGCTCACTGAAGCTATTATATCAGTCAGCAGTAGTAAGTGATATCAGTACACCCTCACTCCCCACTGGACCTTGTTTTCAATTATTACGGAATTCACAATAGTATTCTATCATGTCCAAAGGTCAGTTGTCAATCTCCTCTCCAGTCCAGCTGGTGAGTGTGGTAATCCAGAGGCAATGTTATAACAGCCGCATGTACACAGACAACCCCCTCCTCCTAACAACAAATTGAAACACATGTGAGTGATGCAACCATATACCAAACTGGAGGATAGGCTCTCTCTACTCAATACTGCCATAACTAGTCAGATGGAGAAGGAAACCACACTCACTACAATTCCAGTCTCACATAGACCTACCGCGACAGCAAAGCAAACACATAATCACACAAAAACATACTCGGAGGCTCAGAATAAAGATCTGCCTAAGCAGCAGAGACCTCCAAAGCAGACACCCAAGCAACCACTACCACAAAAACAAACACGTGCAACACATATCTCACAAAGCCAATGTGCTGAACACTCACAGCCCTTAACAGTAAACAACACACCTCATACACTTGTAACAGGTGCCTCTATCATCAGGCACACTGACATCACGTTCCCCAGGCTTAACGAGGAGAGGGTCACAGTGTGCAGCCTGTCGGGCACTACAACCCGCCACATAACACAAACACTCAAGTAACTCCAAGGCAAGTATGACTCACACATTGTCCATGCTGGTGTGAATGACCTGACACATACCTCCCTGGACTACATGACATGAGACAGAAAGGAGCTCTCTGAGCATGTAGCCCAAGACAGTATGACCCTGACCCTGAGTAGCATCTTACCCTCACCAAGAATGATGCCACAATATTAAGGCAAGATGATCACTTTCAACAATTGACTGAAGTACTGGTGTCATTCACAGGTGAGCCAATGCCTGTCATCTTGGGGTGATATGCTGTACAAGCCACGATGCTTTGCTAGGGACAGCTTGCACCTGTCACCCTGGGCTTTGGATTTTGGCAGAGGCTCTTGCTACACCCATAGTGCCTTTATTAGGCAAGGCTCATAAGGCAAACCCACATCCATACGTATCACAAAGGATGAGGCACTAAGAGTAATGCTACTCAACACCAGAAGTCTAGACCTCAGGATACACGCACTCAAAACTCTACGTAGCATTATGGACATCGATATCTGTGCAGTAACAGAAACCTGTTTCAGGTTTCCCAGGAGCACACCAGCACTACCAAGTTATACCTGTTACCATTCTTGTCGGCCCCAACACTTGGACCAAACAAAAGGAGGGGAGTATCAATATTCATTGAAGATTCCCACACCTCCACATTGGTGGCAAAGTACCACATAGGTGTTAAGCCATTGAGTACAGAAGACGTAATTGGGGACCTGTGGAACAAACTTGATAGCAATCTGTCATTTGTCAACCACGTGGCCAAAGTGGATTGAAAGACATGTTATATAGCCCAGCTAATCATGAAGTGATTCACATGTACGGCAGGGGAGGTCATTGTGCCTCTTTACTCATCCATCATGATATATATATATATGTGTGTACATATACATACTTTCATATATGTACATTAGCTGACATTATTGGGTACAAGCTAACAATTAGCAGGGCTGTTTCTGTTAACACTAAACTAGTATGGGAATCCAGTAATTGGGACAGTAAAAGTCTGCCTGACATGCTTTGGGTAGTACACATCCTATATTGCCTTTATCTTCATTCCTACTATTACATGTTCAACTTATGTTAGCACTATATTCCTGTATGAGAGTCATGGCTTACTGGTAGGTCATACAGACTAGTGTTACAATGGTCTTGTGGTAGGGCCTACTAGTATGCTTATATTTTGCTTTCAAATTGAGTACAGGGCCTATCAATCAAAGTGCTGGAGGCACCTTTAAGCAGTTAAAGTGGTTAGTAGGTCTCACAGGAGTCAGGTTGTGTTGCAGATTCTGGTTGCTGCATTTATCTTCACTGTTTCCTGTAGTGAGTGTGTATGAATACTGACACCTACCACTATATTTCATATGTATTAATATATATATATATATATATATATATATATATATATATATATATATATATGTATGTGTACATATACATACCTTCATATATGTACATTACCTTACATTATTATGTACAAGCTGACAATTAGCAGGGCTGTTTCCGTGAACACTAAACTAGTATGGGAATACAGTAATTCAGGCATTAAAAATCTACCTGACATGCTTTGGGTAGTACACATCCTATATTGCCTTTATATTGATTCCTACTATTACATGTTATATTTATTTTAGCACTATGTTCTTGTATGAGTGTCATGGCTTAGTGGTAGGTTATACAGACTAGTGTTACCAGGGTCCTGGCTTCGAGACTAATAGTAGGAATTTATTTTTCTTTCAAACTGAGTATAGGACCTGTCAATCAAAGTGCTGAAGGCACCTTTACACAGTTAAAAGGGTTATTAAGTCTCACAGGAGTCAGGCTGTGTTGTAGATTGTGGTTGCTGCATTTATTTTCACTGTTTCCTGTAGTGAGTGTGTGTGAATACTGACACCTACCACTATATTTCATATGTATTAATATATATATATATATATATATATATATATATATATATATATATATATATATATATATATATATATATATATATATATGTGTACATATAATACTTTCATATATGTACATTACACATTACCTTACATTATTATGTACAAGCTAACAATTAGCAGGCTGTTTCCGTGAACACTAAACTAGTATGGGAATCCAGTAATTCAGGCATTAAAGATCTACCTGACATGCTTTGGGTAGTACACATCCTATATTGCCTTTATATTGATTCCTACTATTACATGTTATATATATTTTAGCACTATGTTCTTGTGTGAAAGTCATGGCTTAGTGTTGCCAAGGTCCTGGGTTCGAGACTGACAGTGGGTATTTATTTTTCTTTCGAAATGAGTACAGGACCTGTCAATCAAAAGTGCCAAAGGCACTTTTAAGCATTTAAAACCAGGTCTTCGCTCATTTGCTGAGCTCACATGCACTGGCGGTGAGCTCCACGCACACAAGTGCACACCCGCGCTATTTTCTTTGAAAGAAAAGAAAAAGGGGTGACAGGTAAGTGGTGAAAAAGGGGTCACAAAGAGGGTAAGACAGTAGGGAAACAAGCTTGGAATCTGCAGGAAGGATGTAGGTGAGGCCCATAGCTGCCCATGTCTTTCTCAGCAACAACTGTGCATTTGTATGCAATTTGGTGTGACATTTGGAACCTTCCACCCCTGAGAGAGGTGTCAGGACAACATTAACACCTGTTGTACAGCCAATTGTAATTAACAGTTTCAATGTCCAGCGGACATGTGTGCAACATGGACAGCAATGTATGGGGCGTAGTTTTTTTGTGGGTACAGAGTGCCCTTTTTTTTTTTTTTTTATCAGGTGAGAGTGGTATGTCAGGTGAGGTAGTCGGTATAGCTGGGGAGGTAGGTTAACAGACAAGACAGACAAGACGCATACAGGGGCAGTGTATGACACATGTGGGGGGTTACACAATTGATGGGGACGGAGGTTGGGATATCCAGGGCACATGAGCCCACAGATGGCAACAGTGGAACTGATATCCCCACCCATAGGCAGTTGCCACTGTTCCTTCTCAGCCCAGGACGGGGCTGTGCTGGGGCTGTGCAGGCGGGACAATGGGCATGCCCATAAGCTGTGCCACCTGGGCCTCAAGCTGGCGTACGGGCTCAGGAACAGTGTCTTGGATCTCCCTTCACACCACAGACCGGACACCTTGGAGGGTGAGTGGATGTGCTCCTCCGGCCACGCTTGCAGAGGGGGGATGGGCCCCATCCCCTGCAGCGCTTCCACCCAAAGGTGGCACAGGGCCACTGGAGGAGGGTCCGGCCTGGGCACTAGTGCCAGGTGCACTCGCCAGCTGAGGTGGGAGAGGTGGGTCCGCTGGGACCTGCCTTCCCAAGCGTTCTAGGTTTGTGAGTATGTTATGTTAGTTTGGGTTAGTGGCATATTATTTCATTCAAATTAGTTGTAACAGCATGCATTGGTATTCCCATTAAACAAACACCCAGATATTAACACCATTGAACAATGGGCATATCAATATCACATGCATTATTTGAACGGAAATACACAATCAAACAACATGCAGGGTTGATTAATGGCAACATGCCATCAGGTTTGCAGGTTTGCAGGTATGAACAGGGCACATGCAACAACAGACATGCATATATTTTTGAAACAGGACAAATGTCCATGGTTAATGAAATGTTCACATACCAATATTTAGTGGGTTTTTTAATTTGCAATTATAGGGTGGGGTGGAGAAAGAAAATGATGGCACATTCATAAATTATACATTGATATACATTTGTAATAGAAACACAATTAACTTGTGGGTGATAGTTTCCAAATGATTTTTACTTGACTGTCATGCTAGACCTGTTACAGATACATCACTATCCTAGTTATTTTGAATTTGGTCAGATACATCATCCTGCTACACTTTGATGACAGGGCAGGGGACAACTATGGATGTTTAGTATGTCAGACAATCATTCATTCTATCTGCAAATTGCTGACTGTGATCACCATATACAGATTTTGGCCTGGACATTCAAGAGTCAGACACACTGAAATCAGTTTGGGATGTTAAGTTTTAATTCCCACATGCATTTAGTTCTGCAGAACCACACTGAAGCTTATATATTCAGGAGTTATTACTACTTTATTCATTGATACATGACCCTTTCTGTCACTCTCACACATCCTGCAATTTCACAGTTCAGGTTGGTACTTCTAGGCTTTGTTCACATATTAGACCTGTGGTGATTCCAACACTTTCCAGCAGCCTCACTTCTGTCATGATTCAGCATTTCAACAGGGGATATATATCTCACATGTGATTACCTCAGATTCTGAAGCTGTACTCTTGAGACTACTGCAGGTTATACTACATTTAATTAATGGTGGGACATCTGTATTACAGCACTATTTATTTCTATCACTTATATTTCCAGTTTCACTTGCATACTGATGATCTTGTTGCAGCCATACCTGCAGACTTTCACTCATTGCTTGCACATTCTATTACTTTTAATCAATACAATGCAGTGTTCTGCTACATGCTACACTATAATATTTATTTACAAGTACTAGGTGGGGTTACTAACCTGCATGGTGGTGCAGCCGCACCAGCCTGCGGTCATGTGCCTGTCGATTCATAGAGCAGACACCTGCAGCTGTAATACAAAACAAGTAATATTGGGATACACATCTCCATGGTATCAGCTAGTTGAATTCCTTACATACATAAGTAAAATGTAACTTACTCAGTAGTGGGGCGTTGGGCATATCCCGAGCCTCCTGGATCCATTGGGTCAACTGGTCTTGCTTACATCGCTTCAGGTCCACATGGTGGTGACGGACCTGCTCACCAGTGCGTGGAATCTCAGTAGCACTAGTAAGATCATGAGCCAACTGGTCCCATGCCTCCGCCCTGTACGCTCCCCATGAGACCTGGCCCTGCATGAGTTGGGCCTCATGATGGTGAACTAGGAGCCAGACCATGTATCTGGACTCCTCAATGCCCCACCGCTGTGCTCGAAAGCAACGTCCCTCCCCTACTCCACTCATTCTGCCTGCAGGTCTATTCTACAATCGTTTATGCTGTGTATTCCCGCCTATGGGGCTTATATATGCCGATTTTCCCACACATTTCTATGACTGGCCGGTTTAGAATTGTATCTACTTCACAGAAACTAGTTTATCATGCTCCATTTTGGATTACATCCTATATATATGCTACTTCTGCATTTCTAAGTACTGCTGTCATGGCTTAGTGGTTTAGTACCTTGACTCTAGTGCATGGTATCCTGGGTTCGAATCTGACCACTGAATTTTAATTTTTATGACTGTCTAGAAATGACTTCAGGACCTGTCAATCAAACATGCCAAAAGCACTTTTAAGCACTTAAAACCAGGTCTGCGCTCATTTGCACGGAGCTCACGCATGCGCACCGCCGGTTAGCTTGTTACGCTGGCAAACGGTGTGCGCTGGGTTACACCTTAATTGGCTAGTAGCACACATGTTAAACTAAGCACAGCTAGTTGCACACAGTTTGAGCCTGTTAAACCAGTGCTTAGCTATGAGCAAGCAATTTGCACTTTGTGAAACACTACTTAGCTACGGGCACTCTGTCTCACTGCAGTTTAGCTATCAGTACATTTCTAACAATTTTTATTATTGTATTACTTGGAAATATATGCTCCATTTCATTCCATTTTACAAAAGGAAATACTTTTACATTTGTACAATACTGTCAGGGGCCTTTTTAGTGCTTATTTACAAAAAAAAAAAAGGTTGTTGTGTGGGCTCGAACCTTGCCTGCCTGCTTTCAAGCCGACAACTCTACTGCTATGCTATTACTTCTTGGCTTACTTTGCATATTTAGTTCTTATATCCTTTTCCACTGATTGCTAACTGCAGTTGCGCTTAGTAGCACCAGCACACAGCGCACACAGTAGCAAACATTTACGGGTTTAAAAAAATAAAACAGTTTTATTTTCATTTTATAACATCTGTTCACTCTTTACATTGCTGGTCTGTGGGGGCATGTGTTGTGTAGTGTGTTTATTCACATTTCCATGGCCTTTCTCGTGGCTGTTTACTTTCAGCCATTATAGACTTCCGGGGGCGTGTCCTCTTGCAGGGCTTAGCCAACGGACACGCTCCCTACTGTCTTACATGGTTCGTGTAAGAGTTACAGTGTGATTCAGCATGCCTCATGCACCTCATGCATATGCATAACATGCTGACATCACACTTTAATCAGCCTCCGTGTAAGAGTTATAACTCTTACACGGAGGCTTCCTGAATCTGGCCCAATGTCTGTATGAGTAAAAGCTAAAATATGTGAGCATATATATAACTTGTATACACAATAAAATTCATTTTAGAGGGTCAGAATGCACATAATTAATGAAATTAATAAAAGTAATAAAAGTTCATTGTCAACATTGAAAAAATATGTTGGTATCATAACATTTTTTTTTAGGTTTAATAAACAAATGATAAATGTATTTATAATACATTAATAAATAAATAGATACATAAGCATATTATGTTAAAGACTTAAAAATTGTTGGATAACCACCTATGTTAAAATACAATGTATAACAAATTCACCTATCTAGGCTCTTTACATTTGGAAATGAATGAAGCTTTATGGCAATTAAGAACGAATGCTACTCAATGGCCAGGCCTGAATGATTCTATTACAATTACTTGTTTTTTGAAGTTAAAGAGCCTAGACAGGTGAATTTGTTATAACAGAAAATGATTGGTGCTTTTGATTTGAATCTTAATTAATGATGGTATAAAAGTTTTTAGTTGTTGGGCATGCTCTGTTCTTGAAAAAGTCTCCTACACAGGAGACGGAAGCGATTGGATTTGACTCAGTTGGTTTACTATTATTCATTTTTTTCCTCTGTGAGTTGTTAATAAATTGCTTTGTTGCATATTATACACCTAGTGGATCGATGTTTCACCACTGAAGCCATTCTGGTTCATCTGTTTTGCGGCTTTTTGTTTGTATAATTCCATAGATGATAACAAGAAGGTCATATTCTCCCTTTGCTCAGTGACTTTGCAGTTGATTATAAATAAACATAAATAGTTTAGGAGGCTGCCATTGGGTATATAACAAAGGCCATCTCACAGTAGAATAACTTCTAAAAACTTCCTCATATTGAATGATAGTAAAATTTGCTCACACATCTTATTGACATTGTTATGTGTTTTCCTTTAAATATGCTACCTCAGTGATTCTAAGAAATGACTGGTAAATTCATTTTCAGGACAGCAGTGCTAGGATTTTATTGTTGGTGTCTGTATGTGCTGCATTTCTGTAGCCCATAAAAAATCAAACTATCTTGAAACACAAAGGTTTGAGTCTGTGACTCATAACTTTTCTGTTTCCTCAAAGATGTACTAAAACTTTCAGCTAGCCCATTCTTATCCAGATGTTGGGAATGAAGCATCAGTTGTGAAATGCTTTATTATTTATTTTTGTTTTGTGACGTAATTACATTTCTCTGAAGTAAATTGTGTGTTATTACTCAGGAGAACATTTCTAAAGAACATGTTTGCAACATTAAGCATGTTTTTTTTCACGTAGTTAACTACATAGATGACCTCTGACAATATGAAGTACATATTTAGAGTATAAATCCACTGAATGCATGAGAGGTCCTGCTAAACAAATAACAGCATGATATGCTAACATGCTAATAGATGTCACAGTGTTGGTATATTTTGAATCATATTGTTGCCAACATAAACAAGGTTTTCATGTTACAGTTTTAAGTACCCTTTTTTATACTGCTTTCTACATTTGTAACCTGGCATTTCATGATAAAGGAATTAGCAGCTTGTACCAAAATAGTAAGACATGCTGATATGTGCATAGTTATTCTTTACTGACTAGGAATGTGGGATTCCAAGAACTTTCTCCTTTTTGCTAAATGTTTATAATGATTTCATAGATTGGATTGCACTTGACTGCTTCTAAATTCATTCAGGTGCATTTCTAATTACTGACATTAATACTTAACAGTGACAAGCAGTGCTCTGATCTTATTCTGTTTATACAGTAACCATGACTGTCCACTGGCATCACCATGCATCAGCATGCTGCATGTTCACGTGGAATTCAGTACAATATATGTACTCTGCTTGAAAGAATGTGACTAGATTAGCAGCCTTCTGTGGTCATTGCCAACATCCTTTCCAAAAGAAAAAAAAATATGACTGGTAAATTGTAGTTTTAATGATTTAAAATGGTTGCAGTTCATTACTCCCCTGACTATAAGGGTTGCTGTATTTATCTGAATGTGGTTAGATAAAATTTTTATCACTGGCTTTGAAGCTAATGATACAGGTATCTCCTCACCATCCAGGAACTCATGCAACACATCAGTAATAGTTCTGCAAGTAGACTATCTCCTGAAAAACAACATCCTCTCCCCAACTCAACATGGGTTCTGCCCAGGTCATAGTACCTTTACTGCTCTAATCTCCTTCTTAGACACTGTTAACAAAGCTAGGAACTCAGGATATATTGTGTCCGCTCTTTTCTTAGATCTATCTAAAGCATTTGATATGATCTCTCATTCAATCCTCCTCTCCCAGCTCAACAGTATTGGACTTTCTCCCCAGTCTTTTAGCTGGTTCAAAAGCTATCTCTCAAATAGAGACCATGCCATTAAATGGCAAAATTCCATTTCCCCTTTCCTTCACAACCCTACAGGCATCCCCCAAGGCTCAATTTTAGGCCTCCTTCTATTCAATATCTTTAACAAACTACACCAAGCCATCCTGCATGGCTCTCTTGTACAGTATGCAGATGACTCCACCATAGTCTGTTCTGCACCTACTATAAATATATTTCAGTAAAACACTCAAGCAGCATTTTCCACTGTGGAAACATGGCTTCAAAATAATCACCTTTCTTTAAATCCAAAATAAAACCAAATTTAGGATTTTTACTCCCAAGAGACAATCCCCTATGAATAAAGCTGAGGTCACCATATTCTCCCATAACTCCACAAAAATTGATCTAGTAACCTACACTAAGCTGTTGGGAGTAATAACTGATGAAAGCTTTAAATCTGACCTGCATATCCAAAACAATATTAGTAAGACCCATAAAAAGTTAGGGCTACTCTATAGACATAATAAGTTCCTCTCCCTCCATACTAAACAACTGCTTACAATATCATACCTACTTCTATCTCTAACTTATGGTGCACCTTTACTTATCAATGTATAATGCTCCTTGCAATCTAAATTAGAAACTTGCTATAATAAGATAGCTAAATTTGCTACAAACAGCCGCAATAGCACCCACCACTGCACTGCCCTAAAAAATTGCATTGGTTAGAACTCCTCCACTACCTATTACTTCTCCAGCTTTCAACTGCTCATAAACTTATATACAAACCACAAGACTCTTCTGTGCTCATCTGTCTTCTCACCTCTTATATCCCCTTGAGGTTCCCTGGATCTGAACAACAACAGCTACTCCAAGTTCTTAAACCTACATTACCTGCAGGACAGTTACTACATAGATCATAGCTAAAAAAAGGAACATGCTGCCTACAAACATCCACCTACTACAGAACCGCAGCAATGTTTAAAACTGTTCTTCAAAACCATCTTCTCTCTAACTGGACCTGCAACTGTTCAACCCCTTCTTCAGATATTATTTAACATACTTCTTTTCCTGTCTATCCATCTTAAGTCCCCATATCAATTGATCTTTCTTCTGAATCCTATAATACAATAACTACTTCTCCTTCACCTCATCATAAATTGCATTTCTACCCTAACAGCTATATACAACTCATAGCTTCCTTACTATATTCAACTCCTGGTCTGCATGCCTACCCTGGAGTTTACAATCTGTAATAGCCATTCAACATAAGACCTGGCTAGCATTGGTAATTGATCTTATGCCTGCACTTGACCTCAATCACAGTTGAAATTTCAATATCACCTTTATCTACAATGTATAATTCTCATGTAATTTATATTTTTATTCTGTACCATCTTTTGTTATGTAGCAACTCTCATCTGTATTTTTTGTTATTGTATCAACTTTTATTTATTGGAATGTTCAATTGTAATGTATGATTTTTTTCTTGGAGCTTTTCTCCCAGAGCCTCCACTGAAAATAGGTTTTCACTGGTCCAGTTCATGTTCCCGGTAATCAAATGCCAATAAATAAATAAATAAATGTATTATTTAGTACAGTGGGGATTCTTCTGGGTTGTGTTTTAAATCATTAACACCTATGTAGCATGGAATGTCACACATCTAACAGCCGGCACACATTTTTCATTCCACAACATTTTCTGAAAAATAAACTTAAAAAGAATAAGATAAAAAGAAATATTCTGTGAACAATAAATGCTATTAAAACTGTACAAATAGCAATGTTATCAGTTAAGAAGTTTTCTTTACAGTGATAATAGTCAGTTCATTCATAGTCTTTTCCATAAATACTGTAATATATTATAACACAAACCCCAAATTATAATTTTTGTAAACTTTCACAAATAAATTTTCATATCTTGAAAATTGTGCAACCTTGACATAAATTCCCCTGATTCTGTATGCCTTGCATGGCATGTAGGATCAGTGCAGGAGCTCTAGAAGGCAATATGTCTGCCATGCAATCCAGGAACAGCCTGCAGGGGCGTGCACGAGCACTCCTGCAATAGTCCTGCATGGACTAAGCCCTTTTATGGAAATCACCCCATTTGTAGGAGAAATCCATGCAAATGAGGTGTATTTGTGATCCAGGAAGCTTGAAACAAGCTGTGCAGGACTAGTACAATCTGCAGAAATGTACTCAGTTAATAACCGAGTACATTTCTGCAAAATCCAAAATGGACCTGTGACAGCTCCAAATAAATGCTGCATATCAGTCAAGAAGCATGCCAATGGCCAGGTATAAGGCCACTGACATTGCAAACAGCCAAAAAAAATACAAAAATCAACTTTTATTTTCTTTTAGCCTATCTTGGCTGTTTAAGCATAGGGCAGCAGTGTGCAAATGGGATCGGGGGGAAAATAATAAAATAAACCTAAAATAAGCATTCTAACTAAAATCACTATTCTGCCATGCACGTCAGTGGCAGGCAGAAGACAACATGGCCAGTGAGTAGTGGTTGCTAAGGGGGGGGCTCAGTGTGAGACATGTAAATATGCATTAGCAGGCAATCCTATGCAAATGAGGGGAATGATAGTGAATCCCAGTTTTCTCCAGCATGCTAGTCAGGTCCCAACAGTGTAAGAGTAGGAATAGCTTGCTGCAATCATAAGAGGCAGCTGACATCATAGGGGTGTGTGTCAGGCATACTGTAAGCGGACTGGAGCACTGTGGCTTGGGTTTGCTCCTAGCTAAGCTAGGGGGTGTGTCTAAACCTGCCTAGCACTCTTTACATTGCCTAAGTGGGTGTGCGCGCCACACAGCGGGTTTTAAAGGAAGAAAAAAAGTTAAACCAGGAAATAGCAGCTCTGTGCACATTTGAGCACTCTGTTTGTGCGGCGCGCCTCTTTGCTTAAACAGGAAGGCAATGGGAAGGGAAAACAGCAGCATGAAGGTAATCTGGGAGAACTAGAATAGCTAGCAGGTGAACTGTATCAAAATCAGCCAATTACACAGGCAGCAGACCAGCCCAGCCCAGAACACTACTAAAAACTAAGCAACCACCTTCCCCTCTGGTTTTTCAACACTCTACACCACTGGTGTATACAAGTGGGGGACTTTTAACAAAGAAAACTACAAAATGATAGGGACTGCAGCAGGCAACATAGAACAACATGTGGAAGAGGCTGAGGGTGGTGAGGATGGGAATGCTGCTGATCAACCCACAGTGAGGAGGCAGAGAAGAGTGTACAGACCCAGGATAACCTACCAGGGGCTACATGAGCTGGAGATAATGGAGCACTATAGGATGGACAGGGACCTTATACAGCAAATTGTTGAGCTGTGCCGGCCACGCCTGACACACCAAACTGAGCAAGGGGAACTAATCCCAGTGGATACCAAGGTATGTGTAGGGCTAGGAATACTAGCCACAGGTGCCACCCAAAGCTCAACTGGGGATATCATGGGGATTTCACAGGCATCAGCATCCAGAGTATTCTAACAGTTCCTGGATGCCATGTCAGCACATGGCAGTGAGCACGTATATTTCCTCAACACCCGTAAAGTGTTGGCCAGCAATATGCGACTCTTCTACCAAATAGCAGAATACCCTGAGGTAGTGGGTGCCATAGACTTTACACACATATGCATCAAAGTACCACCCGATGATCAGGGTAGGGCCCACATCAACCGCAGGGGTCTCCCCTCCATCAACTGCTAGGTCGTGCGCGATGCCCAGGTCATTATAATGAATGTGTGTGCTGGCTGCCTTGGAAGCTATCATGATTCCCACATTTGGCATCTGACACAGCTGTACCAGAGATTTGCTAATGAGGACATCCCTTACGGTCACCTAGTGGGGGATGCATGCTACACACTGGAGCCGTGGCTGATGACACCCATCAGAAATGCACACACACCTGAACAAGAATCCCATAATGAGGCACATGCACAGACTAGACTTATAATAGAGAATGTGTTTGGGATGCTCAAGTCATTGTTCTGGTGTCTGGACACATCCAGTGGAGCCTTGCATTACTCACCAGCTACATGTACCCAAATTGTTATGGCATGTACCATGCTACACAATATGATCCTCCAGAAACAGCTGCAGCAGGAACAGCACAGGGCAGGGCCACACAACCCCCCACCAATGCCAAGGCCTGCACAGGCACCGACTGACTTGGAGGAACAACCTGAGCCTGCCCAAGTAGGCGGATGGAGGCATGCCCTGTATGTCGAGGCCATGGCAAAGAGACAATACATAGCACATATACTGACACAGTAGGGACCCAGGGAATGACACCTCTCTCTGACTCACACAGACAGTAAAAGGGATGCCAAACATGACACTACCTGTGCTCAACCATGTATAGGGAGTGTACTATGTGCATCCAACACAGGCAGCCTTCCAGCACCATCCTCAATCCTGGCACACCCACAAGGTAAGTCAATCAACCTACCAACTGCCAAATGGAGTAGACTGTGTTATTACCTGTATCTATGGTATGGCTGTGAGCATGCAAGGGAATTGGGTGGCTGAATGTTATGGCACCAGACAGTAGACGCTCATAGTGGCACCATGACATCTGTAACACATACTGGAGTCACCATAGTAGCCAGTCCACACAACCTGTGCTCAACCATATATAGGGAGTGTACTATGTGCATCCAACATAGGCAGCCTTCCAGCACCATCCTCAATCCTGGCACACCCACAAGGTAAGTCAATCAACCTACCAACTGCCAAATGGAGTAGACTGTGTCATTACCTGTATCTATGGTATGGATGTGAGCATGCAAGGGAATTGGGTGGCTGAATGTTATGGCACCAGACAGTAGACACTCATAGTGGCACCATGACATCTATAACACATAATGGAGTCACCATAGTAGCCACTCCTAGACAGGGTGACAAAACCCACTGCAGGAAATGTGCTGGGTGACATAGTGTCCATATGACTCACACATGCCAGTCAGGGAGGCTCACATACCCAACAACAGTCTCAGCCAACAGGACAGGTGTAGGCAAACCCAAACAGAGTCTGTGCTATGGCCTCTGAATGATGTCTATGGGTAACCTCCCCCCAGGCCTACATAGACAGACCACAGCAGGTCAGGCAGTGGGATGTTAGTTCTGAAGGGTAGGAAGTCAGACACTAATATGTAGGGCAACCAAAGCTAAGACCTGTAGTACACTGGTATGCCTCTAGTCAGTATAATAGGTTAGAATACAGAATGAAATGGAGTACCTGACATAACACTACAGTCATAGAAAATGTGTGCATGTGCCAAGTGTGCCCCCCATCCTATGTAGATTTGTAGAAACAGTAAAGTGTGCCCCCATTCATGTGTAGAAATGTAGAAGCAGTCAGGTGTGCCCCCCCAATTTTGTGTAGACATGCAAAAACAGTCAGGTGTGTCCCGTGCAACCCTATGTAGAAATGCAGTAACAGTCAGGTGTGCCCCCCACTCTCATGTAGACATGTAGAAAATGTCAGGTGTATCCTCCCGCAATCCTGTGTAGAAATGTATAATCCTATGTAGAAATGTAGTAACAGTCAGGTGTGCTCCCCCATGCCTATGTAGTCATGTGGAAACAGACAGGTCTGCCCCTTCCCCCAATCCAGTGTATAAATGTAGTGACACTCAGGTGGTCCCCCCCATCCTGTGTAGAAATATAGTAACATGTATGAGTAGGCATAATACGAGTGGAGCACAGATTGCCAGAGGTGGCTAAGGTAGCAGGAGAGCTTGTAGCATTTGCACAATATGCAGATCTTCAGTGTGTTAGGATGGTGTGTGTTACAAAATGTGTGAGAGTGGTCAGTACGTATGCATGTTGAGGTAAGACCTGGTGGCCATTGTCCACTACTGCTGATAACAGGAACGAGCCCTCACAACTGCAGTGCCAAAGACAATCCCTACCAGTATAACACATGCTAGCAGTAAGCCATTATAAATGTATGGTGGTAATATGTGTCACCATCTGAAAGACTGACATGGCATGGCTGTTGGGCTAGATATTCAAGCAGTACTCAGGGAAAAGTACCCCAGACATACAGTATATATTGTGTCACTATGAAATGGTGACACCCTTGGATTGGTACATATAGGTATGCGTCATAGTAACAGGACTTGTATTAGAGGATACCGGGGATGTCTGCCTGAACACCTGCAGATCACAAAGGAAGTAGGACTGATGTATTGGGAATCAGCTGATGTACCTACACATGCCAGCATAACTGTATTGCCCCATGCATATCTGTGTGTCAGATGCAAGTAGTGTCCATAGCACACATGCACCCAACCACGCAAACACCACCCATAGGGACCTCTCTGGCAATATCCCTGCTGTGGGGAATTGATACAGTATGACCCCATCTGTATATGGCAATAGTAGAAGACTGCAGCATGCAGTGCAGGTGTCCCATGCAGGTGTGTCCCTAGCTGTAGGTAGCACCCTGCCAGCATTTACACCACCTGATCAAGACTGATAGAAGGTATTGGCATGAACAACTATCACATCTACCCTGTCACCCCAGGGGAATATATAGTATGGTGGTCTGAGACTGTAGGACTGACAGAATGCAAGGGCCTGCCACATCTGACCTGCATCAACACCTAATGCCCCACAGGCGCCTGCAAAAGGCCCATGTCTCACATGTACTGCCAATGTATGTTATGTCATGGACACCCAAATAATAGCATAACACACTCCATTTAAGCCATATGCAAGGCCATAAGGACAAACCACAGTAACATGTCCACCATGTCCCAATGCATAAACTGTGAACCTACACAAACACTCACCTGTGATGTGGTGATACCCTTAGGAAAAGTATCACCGAATGTATGCATAATGTATGAAAGAGGTTAGAATAACAGATGGTGGTGAGGGAGCATGAGCAGCATGGAATCTGCAAGGTCCGACACCAAGCTGTGTGTACACTATCCCTGGCTGCAAACACATAAATGGGTGGCTACACACCTGCCTGTACACCACAATAGGGTAAATGTCTTGAGCCATTGCTCCTGCCTCTGGCTAACATGTGCAAATCTGTACAGCTGGGAGGCATTGCCACAGCAATATAAGGCCATACTGCCATGTTGATGGGTGGAAAAGTATGGGATCCTCTGCCAGCACTGTTCCAAGGTGCTGAACTAGATACATGAACCCAGCATCAAGTGTCTGCAGCTCCCCCTCCAGAACGGCATAACTTACCATGAATATGTAGGTGTCTGCCCACAGTACAGGACACAGCTTCAGTCACCCTTGTCCCACAAGTCATCACTGTGAGTAAGAATGTTCACCTGACAGTACATGAGGACAGAAAACATTACTGTGTATAATAGTACACATTTCTGAATATCTCTGCTAACAGCAGTACCATGCAGCTGAAGCAGCACAGACACAATCACCTACAGAACACACTATCCGCTAAACAGTTTATCCCCATATTGCCAAATGATTGATGGGTACCCTGCAGAAACAGTATGCTACCTGTAGGTGTACAACACAAAGGTCTGCACTGCAGTACAAACTATCTGGAATTGATTCACATATTCAATACAGAAGGGTATACAGGGCATGCTCACACACTTAGAGGAATGAGAGCAATGTCAGCCAACAACATACCAAAAGGTCATACTGGGCATGCTCACACACTTAAACAAATGAAGGCCACATCTGCAAACAACAGTGGACCAGACATATCTGGCATTTGCAGATGTTAGTGCAGACACTCCTCAGTATGCAGCACTCATGCTTTGCACACACACTGGATAGGAATACAGGCATTTATCCAAGGACAACACACTATAATAAGCCAAAAGTAGACATACACAGATGTGTGGAATAGAGTGACTGTCACAAGGGACCATCCATTATGAGGTCTGTCCCACCAAGTACACAGCCAAATGGCAACAACCACATGAGGTTCAGATGTCACTCACTGTAGACCTTAGCCATTGGTATCTGTCAACATGACAGACTATGTGGTGCAAGTGCTAGCTGTGCAACATGATTGCACAAGGAAGTAGTTATCTAGCAGCTGTATACACATACCTGTGGGATATAACCCTGCGTGTGCCCGCATGTGGTGTGCCAACCTCTAGATGAATGGGTCATGGCCCATGCACATACACTGCCCTCCCCATAGCCATAGTATGACAAGCCTGCTAAGGTCATCCACTTTGAAATATATCCTTGTGAAAGGTGTAGGCCAGTAATCTCCATGCCGCTTTCTATAACTGTGTAC